>NC_043996.1:35222525-35267525 GCF_902150065.1 Myripristis murdjan
TAACCCTGACCCCTGACCCCTGACCCCTGACCCTGAAGCTAACCCTGACCCCTGACCCCTGACCCTGACCCTGAAGCTAACTTACCTTTAAATCAAGGCTTCACCCTAAAATTAATGACTTTCGCTAAGGGGCCTTGCTTTTTGTCCCTATAACATTAGTAATACCTGGTACACACACACACACACACACACACACACACACACACACACAGCACACACCTGGAAAGCGCCCAGCGGCCTGCGGTCAGACAGTCCTACCTTCTGCAGCGCCTCCTGCTGGTTGGGGGTGAGCGGCGGCAGGCCCAGCTTCGAGGTGGTGCCCTGTCCATTCTCCATCATGAGAGCCTCCCCTCCCTGCAGCGCACACACACACACACACACACACACACACACACACACACCCCACTGTTAGCATCACCGCAAGTAAAAATGGCTAAAAAATAAATTAATGACAAGGAAACGACTAGAAAAATGAGCACAATGAAACAAAATAAACCTAATTACAGGAGCATTCTGTGTATTAAAATGTGATCGTGAACAAAGGTCAGGTCAGTGAAGCTAGATAGAGATAGATAGATAGATAGATAGATAGATAGATAGATAGATAGATAGAGAGATACTTTATTCATCCCGAAGGAAATTCGCAGTTTTTCAGCAGTATCCACAGAGTACAAGATTAAATAAATAAAAAATAAAGAATAAGATCTAAGTACAACAGTGTGAAGCTGCAGGCTTCACAGGAAAACGAGAAAAAAACAAACATTTTTTAATTTTTTTATTGAAATATTTGCGTCCAGTTGTTATTGACAGTGTAATAAGCACACCAAGAGGCTTCTATGATAAACTGATCATTAATGCTAAATGATGATAAATGCAGCAGACAGGTGTCCACATGGAGACAGGTGGACAGAGCAGCTTGTGTTTAATCTGGGAGGTGAACGTCACACCTGTCTGCTGGGTGTGTGTGTGTGTGTGTGTGTGTGTGTGTGTGTTTGCTGCACGTGTCTCCTCTGCTTGATCTAACTCTACACTCTGTGTTGTTTACATGCAGCTGCTCACTGATTGGTCGGCTACAAACTGATTGATTTAAAATAATTAATCAGTCAGCAGCCTGACGGATCCAGGTGAGGAGCCTCCTGGTCAGGGTGACACACCTGGAGGGCCCGGCGCCACACCTTGAACACCACTGACCTAAAGCCACAGGAAGGCAGTCCAGCAGGTGACAGTCTGTGCGGCCGTCACCTGCTCATCAGCTCCTCACCTGGATGTCAACATGGGAGATATCGATAGCGCTCACGATAATCAATCACTTGTGATCAGATCTAGCCTGACACTGATCACCTGCTCATCAATAAAATAATCCATGAGAGTGAAGCTGGCAGGAATACAGAATTCATGTTTTACAACTTCTGTTTTTCTGTCTGTTTCAATTTATGTCTTGAGAAGTGGAGCAGCAGCTGAGCCGGTCTGCCTCCTGATCCTGATCCTGATCCTGATCCTGATCCTGATCCTGAACCTGGTCCTGATCCTGATCCTGATCCTGGTCCTGAGCCTGAACCTGATCCTGAACCTGATCCTGATCCTGATCCTGAGCCTGATCCTGATCCTGATCCTGATCCTGGTCCTGATCCTGATCCTGAACCTGATCCTGAACCTGATCCTGATCCTGGTCCTGATCCTGAACCTGGTCCTGATCCTGAGCCTGGTCCTGATCCTGAACCTGAACCTGAGCCTGATCCTGATCCTGATCCTGATCTAAACTCGTGTGAGGCCGGACTGTCCGCTCTGATCCGGACTAAAAGGTGTGTGAGGTGTGTGAGGTGTGCAGGTGTGAGGTGTGCAGGTGTGAGGAGAGCCTGCAGCCCCGGTGCCTGTCACTGAGCATTAGCTGGCTAGCGTTAGCTTTAGCAGGTCAGAAAGTGGCTGCAGCGGAAGCAGCTGAACCGGATAAAACCGTTTTTTGTTTTTGTTTCTTCGCACCGAGGAAACCGCCACCGCCATGCAGCGCCGCGTCCACCAGGCCCGCCGGGGTTATCCGCTTAATCTGACAAATTAATCCAATAATCTGTGTCTGGAGTCTCTTCCACAAAGCGGAGTGCGAGCGGAGCGATGCGCCACACGTCACTTCCGCCCCGGGCTGCCTTCAAAATAAAAAGCAAAACAAAACAAAACAAAACAAAATAAAAATAAAATGTTCAGTTTAATATATAATTTACAGAAATTCAATCTGTTAAATGCAACAGTGTATTTACAGCAGCGTATTGGGGCTAATGTAGAGGAAAAAAATAACAGACGGGGGGGGTGATGTTATGTGAAAAAAATAATTATTTCCGATATTAAAGTTACAAATTACAAAAGAAGAAAAAAAGAAAAAAAGTTTTCCTTTGGTCGAGGAACCAGGAAGCGGGCACTGGGTGTGAAGCCAGGTGGCTCCTTGACCAAAAAAGCAAAAGAAAATATATTTTTTCATATATATATATATATTCATTGTGATTTTATTATCTCAAAATTTTCTAGCTTTTTCCTTTGGGAAGGAAATCTTGGCTGCGTGGATTAACAGCTGCTACTGACTGTTATGTGCCTCACCTGAGCTGAGGGGCCAGGTGCCCGGACCCCCGACACGCCCCCCGTCTGCGGGCCACGCTTTGCACGCACACACACACACACACACACACACACACACACACACATAAAGGGACGCTTCCTGAAGTCGCTGGGTTCCTCTGGTAGAGTCGGCAGAGACATGATCCAGCTGTGAGTTATTTCAGTGATACAAACTGTTCAGTGTTTGAAGCAGAGCGGCACCTGCACGCTGTGATACAGGTGATATCACACCTGAGACACACCTGTGATACTGGTGTCATACTGCTCATACAAGTGAGACACTGGTGATGCAGGTGTGGTCCTGCTGACTGACATGTAATACTCATTCTTTTTGCATTTAATATCTTGTTTGATAACTTTATTAAAACATTCTCACCATGAAACAATGCACACATTTACACATATTACACATCATATTACAGATCATATTACAGATCATGTTACAGATCATATTACAGATCATGTTACACATCATGTTACACATCATGTTGCGTGTTTACACTGACAGAGCCCACGAAGCAGCAGCAGAGCAGCATCGGCTCCATCCAGACTGTTTGGCAAAGTCATATTTCTGACGGAGCGGAGAGACAAACTGACCGCAGCAGATTATCAGGAGGTGCCAAGCCTACAGAGCATGCTATCAATAATAAGTGAACAATAAGTAATCAATAACTGACGGGGACAGACTCCTGATGGTTAGGGTTCAGTCAGTCCACAATGGAGACTGACATTTGTTTCCATGGTGATGCAGACGGTGTACGGTGGCCCTGTGGGGACAAACTCAGAGCTCGGCTTCAGCGTCGCTCCTCAGACTAAAAGGCTTCAGACATCACACCCAAACTCCCTGCATCCACACACACACACAATTTATTTTGAACACAACTGATCATGAAGAACGATGTGTTCTTCTGTTCTGGTGAAGATTCTTCAGAGACTTTTGAAAACACTCCTGTGTGGACGCGTTAAAACAGAAACAGGATAAAGTTGCATTTTAAAATGACAGAGAGAGATGTTTTAATAAAGTTGTCCTCTGCTGTTTTCCATGACAAGAAAAAAAAATCCATCACTCGCTGCGAAGGGAGCGTATAAACCCTACGTAGGAAACAGAAACAGATTAAAGCGAGGAAAGAAAGAATTTCTTCATTTTGCATGACGGAGTTTGGTCTGATTTCGACTCGACGATGTTTTCCGGAGACCAGAGGCCTTTTGGTCTGAGGAGCGAGGAGGAAGGCGAGCTCTGAGGACACCGTGTTTTTAAACACCGTCCACTTCCTGACCTGACAGAAGTGTCCCCGTCAGTATTTAACGCTTAAAGTCTGATCTGAAGTCTGTGCTGTGCAGGATATGAGTTGACAGAATGATAAAAATATTCCAAGTCTTTATCCTTAACGGAGTCGTCTGCCGGCGCCGTGTGGATGAACTGTACAGCATCAAACAGCTGACTGAGATCCACTGACGCACTAAAGAGAACCTGCAGCCGACGAGAGGCTCGATAATGAAGCGCCGCGTGAAAACCATCTGACCTGATGGCATGTTCAGCTGGACTGGTGGCTGAATCAGGAATACTGTATAAGCTGCTGTCATCTAAAGCCATTTCCCTTCATTCATCTCCTCAGAAATCTGCTTCTATTGCTCTACGCTCCACTTCTACACCGACGCTCACCGACGACGTGCCTGAATCTGTATAAATATCGACCGCACTCCAATAAATTATCGTCAATTTGCTTTTCGCTGGAGTTTCACTTCAGTCTGAGTCCGTCCTTCCCTCGGCCGTTTCACTCTGCTAGAACATTTTCAGTCCCGACACTGGCCCCTCCAGGCACCCGTAGTGCCAACTTCCACTTGAAGACCCTGTGTAAAAACCTACAGACAAGCAAAGAGCGAGCCAGCTGATCATTATTTCCCTCTGTGGTCAGTGAACTTCTTCTAACAGTTCTAGATGTCCGTCACGTTTCACCTGTCAGTCCAGGTGAGAAAACGTTCTACCAGAGTGAGGAAACACCAGAGCAGCAGGTCAGGCTGTCAGCGTTCCTTCAGGCGGACAGGAGAACCGGCCGGTCCAACTCACGACGGAACCAAAGCTCCGGCCCGGTCCCGTCCCAGCATGCCTCAGTCCACCAGCACATACAGACCAGACGTCTGTATCGCTGTCCGGGCTCTGGTGCTCCAGAACCCGATTCCAGAACTCTGATAAAGGTATTCGGCAGCTCCGTGAAAGGGGTTCTAGAATTCCTACAGGGGTTACACAACCCTGAGAAGGGGTTCTAGAACTCTGAGAGGGTTTCTGAGCTCTGCTAAGGGGTTCTGTAACCCTGTGAAGGGGTTCTAGATCTCCTCTAAACTGAAAGGGTTCTAAAAGCCGGTGATGAAGAAGAGAAAGTTCTTGGAGTGGATATGGTGGAACCTGCTGGAGAGGAGGTTCTAGAGGCGGCCCGGGGACGGAGACGTTCTAGAAAGGCATGCCTCCAGAGATCTGGCGGGCCACCTGCTCCTCCTGCGTCTCCTCCTTGTCCCTCCTCTCCTGGTTCCAGTCCTTCAGGCCCTCGGGCAGCGACGTGTCCTCCTCCTCGCCTCCCGTCCCCTCCACAAACTCCTCGTACGTCGACTTCTCGGCAAAAGGACGCCGACCCAGCAGCTCCACCATGTCGTTCTTGTCCAGCACCTCCTTCTCCAGGAGCCGCAGCGCCACCTGGAGGACAGCGCAGGAGACACAGTCACAGAAATGCAGCCAATCAGCAGTGAGACTGAAACCCCTCACCGATGATCACATTCACGTTTTTATTCACCATTTACACTTCATGTGTCTTAAAGCAGAAACACTTTTAGTGGCTGTTGGGTCATTATCATCATACATAAGGTTATCATCATCATCATCATCAGCATCATCATCATCATCACCAGCATCACCTTATTGGTCTGAATGTGAGGCCACACTGATGATCTCTCTTTCTCAACACCACATTTTGGAAAAAGACGTTTTGAAGAGCAAATCTTGTTTTTTATATAAACAATTTTTTTATATGACCAAAATAAAGAAATAAGTAAAGCCTAAATGAAGAAAGGTGGGCTGGTTCACAGCCACAATCAGAAATACTTTATTGATCCCTGAGAGGAAACTGGCTCAGTTGCAGTTGCTCAAATTCTAAGGAGAATTAAATTATAAGAAATAGAAAATATGAAATATAAGAGGCTCAATTGGTCAGGACCAACTGGGTTTTTCTAGCATTTTGTTTTTGCACTGAAAAGATATTTCAAAGGCTGGTAACAGATCTGAGCTCCTACCTTCTCCACCTCGGCCTTCTTCTCAGTCAGCAGCTTGTTGGTTCTCTCGTAAGCCTCGCTGATGAGGGCTCGAACCTCGGTGTCGATGAGACGAGCCGTGGCTTCGCTGTAAGGTTTCTCCAGGACCATCTCGCCCTGCCTGGGCAGGTCGAAGGACACCTGGCCCACCTTGGCGTTCATCCCAAACTGGACAATCTGCGGCAGAGAACACACAGCTGTGACAGCCGCACCTGACCGGAACACGGCGTGCACGTCAGCCCCGCGTCCCGCCGACCCCCACCTGTGCATAGGCGCTCTGGGTGACCTTGCGGAGGTCGTCCTGGGCTCCGGTGGTTATCCGACCAAAGAAGATCTCCTCGGACACGCGTCCGCCCAGCGTCATGCACATCCTGTCCAGCAGCTGCTCCTTGGTGTACAGGTACTGTTCTTTAGGCAGGTACTGGGCGTAACCCAGGCCCTTGCCTCTGGGAATGATGGACACCTGCACAGGTAACAACACAGAATGCATCACTTCCTGTGCCGCAGGAAAGATCCAGCAGAGTGTCTGGAGCAGATCCTGACTCCTCTCACTCAGACAGAACAACATCACCATGTCCATGTGGTTCTTGCTCTAAATGTCACTGCACCTTCAGCAGGGGGTCGGCGTGCTCCAGGAACCACCCGGCGACGGCGTGGCCGGCCTCGTGATACGCCACCGTCTTCTTCTCCTCCGGCTGCAGGACCTGGGTCTTCTTCTCCAGACCTGGACGGGAAGAAACCGCAGAATGGTTTGCATTAGATTGAGAACGGCAGCACTGACTTCCACTGAGGCCGGACGAGTCGTGGCTTCTCCCTAAACACTTAGACTGGCAATTTCCAGCGGGGTCCCTTGACCTCTGACCTCCAGCTGTGTGAATGAAAATGGGTTCTCTCCCCTCTGCAGACACGCCCACCTTCTGCTAATCCCATGCAGTTTGGGCCCCAAAGCCTGCAGTCCACATGTGTTCTTGTGGCCTGTTGTAAAATGGTGTGTGTGTGCAGACTGGGGCCTAAACAGTCTTGGAGCTGCATCAGTTGCTTTGACTGGAAAGCTGAGACTCTTGTGGATTCAATGAGCCACATTTGATTCCTGTGTGATGATGTTGGCCCCCATAGCAGCCATTTCACTGCAGGCAGAGACTTTTGTCAAACTGGACGTCGCTGGAGAAAATGACCTCTAGTGACCTCTAGGAGAATCACAGCCTCATCAGACTTTACAGACACAAACAAGAGGAGGATTCAAAAAACTAAAACCACAATAAATCGTAATATTAATCACAATAGTTAAGAATCCCACGTATCGCGACAGTATCACGTCAGGAGATAAACACATGGTCCCAGTCCTGGGAAAACAGATCCTGTAAAACTTCAATTAACAGCCGATAGCCAATTAAACACAGTCTCTTTTTATTGGCCGGTGACGTCGCATGTTTTGACAAATAAACGCTGATCACTAACAGAGGTCGGGTTACATCGAACATTCAAATCCAAAATCTGTTGTTTTTGGATGGTCGGAGCAAATAAAAGCCCAGGACAATAATGGAGGATTTAGGTTAATAAGCTTTTGAACTTATTTAATCCTTTAGAATACACGCTACACGGCGTCTCTCACCTCCAATCACTCGCTCGATGGCCTGCTCAAAGTGTTTCTGGTTGATGGCGTCTGACAGGTGGCGAGCGGCGATCAGCGCCGCCTCGTTACAAACGTTCGCGATGTCGGCACCTGATAAAACACAACCAATCAGATGACAGCATCGCCCGAACAGCTGAAGGCAACAGGAAACAGGAAAGAGGAAACCGCAACGGCACAACAGAGGAAAAAAAACAGCAGAATTTTAAAAGAAGGACTTAATAAAAAATAAAAAAAATTACATGAACAGCCAGCAAGTCAGTATTTTGGGTTAATTTTAGTTTTAGTTATTTTGTTAATTTTCTGGTAATTGTTTTTGGCAAATTGTTTACTAATGTTCCAGTAATGTTTTACTAGGTTGCAAATACAATAAATCAAGTGAATCTGCTCAAGTTTCAGAGTTAATTCATTTAAATTGTTAATTTTGCTATTAATTACATCACTGGAACTTGTACCCCACATCACATGACCCAGTCACATGACCCAGTCACATGACCCAGTCACATGACCCAGTCACATGACCGTGGGGCCCCAGGGGTCAGCTCATCTCTCTCCTGAACTGAACTGGTGTGATGTGCTGTGTACCGGAGAAGCCGGGCGTCAGGGCGGCCATCTTCTTGGCCAGACCGTCTTTGTCCATCTCGGCTTCCAGCTTCAGAGGCCGCAGGTGGACTTTGAAGATGGAGGCCCGGCCCTTGATGTCGGGGGGTCCTGGGGCAGCGAGCAGGCGGTCAGACTCAGAGGACAAACATTAAACACTTTCACATCAAACAGAGAACGAGCCGCGGCTCCTCACCGATGTAGATCTGCCGGTCGAAGCGGCCGGGCCTCATCAGCGCCGGGTCCAGGATGTCGGGTCTGTTGGTTCCGGCCAGAACCACCACGTTAGTGGCCGTGTTGAAGCCTGAGCACACAGACAGGAGGCAGGGGTGAGACAGTTCACCTGCAGAACATCACTCAGTATCCGCCTGTCCTTTAAAACAACTCACTTTATTCACCGCCACCAAAAAAACATCTTATCTGTAACAAAGTGAATAGAAACCGGCGTCCGTTAATTGGAGCCCCTCCTCTACTGTCACATCCCTGTTTCCTGAGCAGGAAACCAACAGAAACAACACAACACACACACTGTGCAACAGTATGGTGGAGAAAAACCTCAACGTCGTCATTAATATTTGTAATATTTGGATGAAAATGCTGCTGAGGCACAAAGCCGTGGGAAATCCCCTGCAAGAGGCCGGCAGACGGCGGCCGGCGGCCTCGGGGTTCAGTCTCGCTCCAAACCAGAGCGCTCTGCTCATTTCCATGAATCACCTGCAGCTTTTTGAGAGGAAACTCCCGTGAAGGTTTAAACAGCGAGACAGCAGACTGAGCCGTGTTCCTGTGAATGAGGTGAAGCTTTTCTGTCGCCTGTTTCTGTCTCCGCCCCTCGAGTTAACGCGGCCAATGAGGTGCGTTCACCTTACTGTTAATGTTAATATGAGCTACATTTGTGTTTGTGATGATTATTCTTCATGTGAAGGCTGTGAATCGCACCGCGTTTATTTATGAATGTGTGTTTTTATGTCATCACACCGCTCCTTGCTGCTGATAGGCCCCGTGGTCGCTAAGCCCCGCCCCCTCACCGTCCATCTCCACCAGCAGCTGGTTCAGCGTGTTCTCCTGCTCGCTCTGCCCTCCAAAGTTTCCTCGCCCTCGTTTGCGTCCCACGGCGTCGATCTCGTCGATGAAGAGGATGCAGGGCGCGTTCTTCCTCGCCATGACGAACAGATCTCGGACCTGCGGATCAAACGGCACACGGCACGATGACGCGCCTCGGAAAATTCTGAGATATTACATAGATCTAATGTCTATCCATCTTTCTATATATCTATAAATATATAAATACATATATATAAACACATGCACATGTTTTTTCTCTGAATATTGCCCCGCCCTCCTGGCTCCATAATTTTTTTTCCCTCCATAACACCTGAACACGCTGTCGTAGTCACAATGATCCAGACTGACAAGTTGAAGTTATATTAAAATGAGGTTTTGAGGGTGTATTTTGCCGTACAGCCGCACTGCGTCTTCCAGCTGATGTTGGTTTTGACCTTCTGATCACGCCTGTCAGCTGATCCTCGCCTTCACGCTCAAAATGAATTACCACGTTATGCCTTGTCCCTGTTTTCTGCTCTGTGTGAAACCTGCTGAGGTCATGTGACTCACCCTGGCGGGGCCGACGCCCACAAACATCTCCAGGAACTCGGAGCCGTTGACGGTGATGAAGGGCACGTTGGCCTCGCCCGCCGTGGCCTTGGCCAGCAGGGTCTTCCCCGTGCCGGGAGGCCCCGTCAGGATGGCGCCCTGCAGGGGGCAGGGGGTGGGGCTTATTAATACACTCCACTACACACTCGCGTGCACCAACACACTGATGATAATCCACACCCACGTGTGTCGGCCCCGCCCTCACCTTGGGGATCTTGGCGCCCAGGTCCTGGTACTGCTTGGGGTTCTTCAGGAAGTTGACAAACTCCATGATCTCCAGCTTGGCCTCCTCGCAGCCCGCCACGTCTTTGAACTTCACGTCGATCTCGTCCCTCAGGATCTTCGCCGTCGTCTCGCTGACGCTGAACAGCCCGCCCATCCCCCGGCCGGGACGCCCCGCCCCCGCCGGGCCCCGCCGCAGCATGAACAGCAGGAAGCCGATGATGAGCACGGTGGGGAGCATGCTCAGGAGGAAGGTGCTGAGGAGGACACGGCAACATCAGCTCACAGTTTCTCAAGTCAGCGCTCCTACCCTCACCTCGCCATTTTCACACGAGCATCCCGACCTCAGGAGTCATACCTCTCTCCAAACTTTAGGATCACAGTTAAATCGTCCTGAAAGAGTTTCAGACCAAATGTGAAGCGTTTTCCGTGTTGTGGCCGTGGATTTTTCGCTCAACTTGAAAAATTTCAACTTACGTGAATTACATGTTACATGTGTGTTACATGTGTGTTACACATGTTACATGTGTTACATGTGTGTTACATGTGTGTTACATGTGTGTTACACGTGTTACATGTGTTACATGTGTGTTACGTGTGTTACATGTGTTTATTTGCAATGTGGAAATTTGCGTCACTTGCATCGCACGCTGCGAATTTGAGTCTATTCACATCTCTGAGTTGGCTTTGTGTGTAACTGCTTGGCCTCTGGTCTGAAGACACCAACAGCTTCACTTTTCAGTTACAGCAGAAGGTTTTCCTCTAAAGGCCACGGCTGGAAAAACACTCAAAACGGCTCATTTCTGCTCTTTACCTACAAAATAAAAGCATCTGATTCAAACGATGTGACCATCACTGCCCACTCGCTTCCATGTATCCCTCATGCTGTCATGGATGTTCAGCAATCATCACAACACATCCACTAGAGGGCAGCGCAGAGTCACACGTGCTGCTGTCAGAGCGTCTGAACGCAGAGGAGGAGGTGGTAATGATCTGTACACACACCACAGGAGGAAACACGGAGGACATGAACCCAGAGAACGGACAGGAGAGCCCACCTGGATCCGGATTTAACACCGAGCAGAGAGGAGCCTTCAATCAGACACAGACTCCTGACGCCAGCCTGAGCTTCTGCATCTAAACACCGCTGTGGCTCCCTGTGCAGAGGCTAACGCACACCTGCACCTGCACCTCCACCTCCACCTGCACCTGCACCTGCACCTCCACCTGCACCTGCACCTGCACCTCCACCTGCACCTTCCTGCACCTCCACCTGCACCTGCACCTGCACCTCCACCTGCACCTTCCTGCACCTCCACCTGCACCTGCACCTCCACCTCCACCTGTACCTCCACCTGCACCTGCACCTCCACCTGCATCTCCACCTGCTCCTCCACCTCCACCTCCACCTGCACCTGCACCTGCTCCTCCACCTCCACGTTCCTGTCATGTTCCCATCATGTTCCTGTCATGTTCCTATGATGTTCCTGTCATGTTCCTATGATGTTCCTGTCATGTTCCCGTCATGTTCCTGTCATGTTCCTATGATGTTCCTGTCATGTTCCTATGATGTTCCAGTCATGTTCCTATGATGTTCCAGTCATGTTCCTATGATGTTCCAGTCATGTTCCCGTCATGTTCCTGTCATGTTCCCGTCATGTTCCTATGATGTTCCAGTCATGTTCCCGTCATGTTCCTGTCATGTTCCCGTCATGTTCCTATGATGTTCCAGTCATGTTCCTATGATGTTCCCATCATGTTCCTATGATGTTCCCATCATGTTCCTATGATGTTCCCATCATGTTCCCGTCATGTTCCTGTCATGTTCCTATGATGTTCCCGTCATGTTCCTATGATGTTCCTGTCATGTTCTTATGATGTTCCTGTCATGTTCCCGTCATGTTCCTGTCATGTTCCTATGATATACCCGTCATGTTCCTATGATGTTCCTGTCATGTTCCTGTCATGTTCCTATGATGTTCCTATGATGTTCCCGTCATGTTCCTATGATGTTCCTGTCATGTTCCTGTCATGTTCCTATGATGTTCCTATGATGTTCCCGTCATGTTCCTATGATGTTCCTGTCATGTTCCTGTCATGTTCCTATGATATTCCTGTCATGTTCCTATGATGTTCCTATGATGTTCCTGTCATGTTCCTATGATGTTCCTGTCATGTTCCTATGATGTTCCTGTCATGTTCCTGTCATGTTCCTATGATGTTCCGATGATGTTCCTGTCATGTTCCTATGAAGTTCCCGTCATGTTCCTATGATGTTCCCGTCATGTTCCTATGATGTTCCCGTCATGTTCCTATGATGTTCCCGTCATGTTCCTATGAAGTTCCCGTCATGTTCCTATGATGTTCCTATGATGTTCCCGTCATGTTCCTATGATGTTCCTGTCATGTTCCTATGATGTTCCTGTCATGTTCCTGTCATGTTCCTATGATTTTCCTATGATGTTCCTGTAATGTTCCTATGAAGTTCCCGTCATGTTCCTATAATGTTCCTGTCATGTTCCTATGATGTTCCCGTCATGTTCCTATGATGTTCCTGTCATGTTCCTGTCATGTTCCTATGATGTTCCTGTGATGTTCCTGTGATGTTCCTATGATATTCCTGTCATGTTCCTATGATGTTCCTATGATGTTCCTGTCATGTTCCTATGATGTTCCTGTCATGTTCCTATGATGTTCCTATGATGTTCCTATGATGTTCCCGTCATGTTCCTATGATGTTCCTGTCATGTTCCTGTCATGTTCCTATGATGTTCCTATGATGTTCCTGTCATGTTCCTATGATGTTCCCGTCATGTTCCTATGATGTTCCTATGATGTTCCTATGATGTTCCTGTCATGTTCCTATCATGTTCCCGTCATGTTCCTGTCATGTTCCTGTCATGTTCCTATGATGTTCCTGTCATGTTCCTATGAAGTTCCCGTCATGTTCCTATGATGTTCCCGTCATGTTCCTATGATGTTCCCGTCATGTTCCTATGAAGTTCCCGTCATGTTCCTATGATGTTCCTATGATGTTCCCGTCATGTTCCTATGATGTTCCTGTCATGTTCCTGTCATGTTCCTATGATGTTCCTGTCATGTTCCTATGATATTCCTGTCATGTTCCTGTCATGTTCCTATGATGTTCCTATGATGTTCCTATGATGTTCCTGTCATGTTCCTATGATGTTCCCGTCATGTTCCTATGATGTTCCCGTCATGTTCCTGTCATGTTCCTATGATGTTCCTATGATGTTCCTCTCATGTTCCTATGATGTTCCTGTCATGTTCCTATGATGTTCCCGTCACGTTCCCGTCATGTTCCTATGATGTTCCCGTCATGTTCCCGTCACGTTCTCGTCATGTTCCTGCAGAGCCTCACCCGTCGCTCTCGGTGGAGTAAACCACCGGCAGTCTGTTCTCGCCCTCGATGCCGAGCTCGTACTGACACGTCTCCAAGTTCCTCTCAAACGTGTCCACACTGCCAATGTTGAACCACACGTACTGCTGAGAGACAGACAGGCAGAGAGAGAGACAGGTCAGAGGCAGAGAGACACAGAGAGACAGACAGGCAGAGAGAGAGACAGGTCAGAGGCAGAGAGAGAGACACAGAGAGACAGACAGGCAGAGAGAGAGACAGGTCAGAGGCAGAGAGACAGACAGGCAGAGAGAGAGACAGGTCAGAGGCAGAGAGAGAGACACAGAGAGACAGACAGGCAGAGAGAGAGACAGGTCAGAGGCAGAGAGACAGACAGGCAGATTTAAACTGAGGGATCACCAAACAGTCTCTGAAGTAAGGCTGGAGCAGTTTTCTGTCCCGACAGTCATCACTGTCATAATGTTGAGTGACATGACGGTCGCTATGGAAACCAGTCAGAGAGCAGCGAGTGGGCGGGGCCACGGGGCCACGCTGCCAGGTAACTAACAAGGTGACCTATCAGTGAAGACGTTGTTGTTTTTCGATGGTAATGTTCTGGTGTTGTTAGGCCTGTCAAATCCCCACATTACAAACCAAGACTCAGACTAATACTAAACTAAACTAAACTAAACTAGCAAACCTGCTTTAAAACTAATAAACCAAACTGAAATACAAAACCAAGTCAATAAATAAATAAACAAAATGGAAAACTATAATAACCTTGGTAATTAATACTGCCTTAAGGACAAAAGACTTTTCATTTCAGGATTCAAATGCTTGTGAAATATATAATTAAAGTAACTATAAATAATTTCTTGTCTTTTTTTTTTTCAAATTTCAAGGTTATTTCTTTTTTGCGATATTTCTTCTGTTTTACAGTTTTTGTTGCTAATATAATCATGTTAAATAAACATTTGTTCTTTCAAAGCGAGGCTTATGTTTACATTTCAAAAGTTAGAAATTTGAGACTGCAATTTTCAGATGTAATGCAAATGAATATCGGCCCTAAATATCAGTTATCAGAGTCCTGGATTATGAATAATGAGTGTTATTAATAAGCAGCACGAGCCGCGTGGGTCCCTGCTCACCCCGTCCACCGGCGTCTTCCCGGGAGAGAAGATGACCTTGACGTAGCGTTTGTTGACGACCTCCAGCCTGTCGACCTGAGAGGGAAACACACGACCGCGCCATGACAACAAGAAATGTAAACACAGAATAAACAATAAAATATTCAACAAGCAAACAGATTTTCCAAAACATAATTCGGCTGATTTCAACACGAGCAAAGGACGAGAGAGCGCTCCAGTTACACTGAGCTGATGGTTCATCTGGGGGGCGGGGTCAGGATTGGGGGGGCGGGGTCAGGATTGGGGGGCGGGGTCAGACCGCAGAGGCGAGTCAGGTTAGACTGGGGGATTCAGATTAGGATGACAGGGTCAGATTACAGGTAGACCTGCCGGCCTGTGCTGACCCCCTGATCTGTGTGGTCAGATTAGGCTGAGGGTCATGTTGGGGGGCACCATATGAGGATGACAGGGTCTGGCCCGGGGGCGGGGTCAAGCCCGGGGGCGGGGTCAGGCCCGGGGGCGGGGTCAGATGAGCTCACCACTCCTTTGGACAGGTAGTTGTTGACAAAGTCCTTCCAGGTGACTTCTCTGCCTCCGTCCCTGAAGAAGAAGTAGTAGGCGACGGTGGTCCAGAACGCCGCCCCAGACAGGACGTACATCCGGAACTCCCGGTCGTCCCAGGGGAAGTCACCCTGAGGAGGAAACACCAAGTCCTGAGAACAGCTGGGCAAACACACACACACACACACACACACACACACACACACACACACACACACACCTGGCTGACGGTGTTCAATGTGAGCTGCACCTGAACTGAACTGACTGTCGAGGCCAATCGGCTGAGAGGAAAAAATGTTTTGAATCAAACTGTTATCACGATTCCAAATCAATGTTTTTCAGTTCCCTATTGAAAGAGATTCCCAGAGCCTCTTTAGGAGAGGCTCTGGAGGGGAACTGAAGAAAAAAGAACATTCCTCTGCAGCGCTGAGGACTTTGAGCTCTGTGACTGATGATCCAGAAGCTGCCCCAACAGAAACCAGTCCACCTGCACTGACCTTCTGCAGACGGGTGTACCAGTGAGTCTCCTCCTTGCGGCCTCCACGTTTCCCTCCTCCTCCTGCTCCTCCTCCTCCTCCTCCTCCTGCTCCTCCAGACCTCCCGGAGGCTTTCTGAGCGTTGGCAGGTTTGGCCTCTGAGGACAGAACAGAACAGAACGTCAGAGCCAACAATCTGACCGACGATATGAGGAGAGTTTTTCATTTCACAGCTGCACCTCCACAGGGAGGGGGGGGCAGGGGCTGCTGGGGGCATGCTGCTAAAGGTCAGCAGAGGTCAGTGAAGGTCAGCAGAGGTCAATGAAGGTCAGCAGAGGTCAGTAGAGGTCAGTAGAGGTCAGCAGAGGTCGGTAGGGGTCAGCAGAGGTCGGCAGGGGTCAGTAGGGGTCAATGAAGGTCAGCAGAGGTCAGTGAAGGTCAGTAGAGGTCAATGAAGGTCAGCAGGGGTCAGTAGAGGTCAGTAGGGGTCAGCAGAGTTCAACATAGGTCAGTAGGGGTCAATGAAGGTCAGCAGAGGTCAGTGAAGGTCAGTGAAGGTCAGTAGATTTCTACCTTTAGCTGCTGTGTTGCTTTCGCTGCTTTTCGGAGTTTTCTTACTTTCAGGAAAATATTTCTCAAACCCTGAAGAGGAAACACCATGTTACTGTGCTGAACTCTCACTCTCTCTCTCTCACACACACACACACACACACACACACACACACACACAGTACCTTTGGGTGGCCTGGAGCAGAGCCTCCTGTAGGCTCCCAGCAGCTCGCCCAGCAGGCCCTGCCGTGCCTCCGCCGCCGGGCTCACGGCCCGCACGCTGCCGTCCTCCAACATGGCCGACTTCACGGGACACACAAAACACAAACAAGAGACTGAGGCTTACTGCTGAACTTTGCCTCTGTGTTGTCATTAAAAACAGCTCTGTCCAAGGAGGGCTGGGTGAGACCACCTGATATTTTTAGGCTGCATCACAACACACAAAATCTGGGTCTGTCTCAATCGAAGGGCTAGATGACTTCTAGGTCGCAGCCCACGGTGCCCACGTAGGAGGCGTCCGACGTAGGTGCTGATATCAGGTTTACCGGAACGAAAAGTTTAGTGAATTGGGACGGTGTAGCCTGCGGAGGATTCCTACGTCATTATTATGCAGGCTTCCTGAAGCGCATTCGAGTGATGCAGCGTAAAATGCTGAAGTAGGTTTGGGAGGTGTGTCGGTGAACACCTGTGCATGAAACAAAACGATAAGCAGCTTCAGCGCTCTCAACATGGACAACATGGATTCTGTAGTTTGATGTATTTTATTTTATTTTGTCTTCGTGAAGATGCAGAAAATTAAGATAATTGTTACACCTCACAAATTGCAACAGACTATCCCAATTAAAGTAATTGTACACATGGCTACATTGTAACGTACCTGATGCGCTGATGGTTGCTATGGAAACATCATGCAAAATGCCTATCTAACTCATCTAATTAAACTTGCATTTCCAGGCGTTGTTGGGATACAGTTAACAGCTAAACCGAATCTATGGTGGTAATTATAGGCATGAAAACTTATCAAAACGTCATGATATAAACATTAAGACGGTCTAAAACAGGCTTCATAATTCCAGCAATGGTGGCTGATCCAGAAATTCAACTGGACCGAAAGGCACCCTGGGAAGTAGGCTGTGATGTCGGCCGTGAAGCATCGTGGAGGTGTTTCCTGCAAATGAGTCAGAAATAGGCTGGATCTGTCAGCTGCATTTGCAGGACCCTGCGCGGTGAAATTGAACTGGGACAGCACTTGTCGCACCGCCGTGACGTAAACAGCCTACAAATACGACCTAGGTAGTGGGACAGAGTCACAGTCTCATGTCCTGAAATGTCCTCATGAGGTCACATCAGCATGACACTGTGTTTTGTTTCTGTGTTTATTAGTGGCTTCTACTGAGAGTCACTCATGTCTGTGTGACAAATAATCATTTAAAAAACAGAACGAAAATGGCTTTGTCAAAATGTTTTATGAAATGATAAAGAAAACAGCAAGTAGCAATGAGATACATACACGAGTGGAAACCAGCAGTGCAGAGCCCGACCACAACTCAACTCAGTTTCCAATAATGTATAAAACCAAGCGAGCAAAGCAATACTGGTGTGTGTGCGTGTGTGTGTCCATAATATGGAGCACTGGTCCAGTCTAAAACTCCAGGGAAAGTTGGCCAAACTGACCTGTGCAGATCATTTAGTATCACACACCATCTTCAGTAACGCCACCATCAACGAGGAGATCCTCTTATTCTGTGTAAAAGCCCGCCTGCAGGTTCCCCCCTTAAAATACAATCTTTCCCTGTGGCTCCCCTCCACCCCTTCCCCCCTCCTGCAGGCTGCCTGACCCCCACAACACCTGGAACCAGCAGCCCACATCATGAGCAGCTGCCCTTCATACAGAGGACTGCAGACTGCCAGACATGACAGGCTGTAGAGCTCCGAGCCGCCCAGACCCCCTGAGCGGCTGATGGGAAGATATTTCAGCTTTCACTCATCCACAAACACTTTCCCAGGAATCCCCAACACACCGGACATTGTCTGTATTTCCCAAAATGACAAAACAGTTAAACTATTTGAAGTGGCGTGTGCGTTTGACTTGTTCATGGAGGACTCTTATTGTATCAAACCTTAATATCTGCCGCTGAGAGTCGTGGTGACAGCCGTCAGCTCGTCGTGCTGCTGTCTGGTAGCCTGGCTCATGTGCACAGGCTGGGGGTCAGTGGACTTTGCAGGGGGGGGGGGGGGGACTAAGAACAAGGGCCAAACGGCGAGGAAAGTGCTTTTCTGTCTCAGGTGTCACAGGAAGCAGGCTGATCTGGGAAAGACGATGTTTCCTGGACCCCTGAGTGTAAACTCAGAGCGATGTGCTGACTGGTTGAAATCTGTTGGAAAATTCAGTGGATTTGATTCCTAATGAACCTTAACTTGTAATCCGGGATCAAATAAAGTATGTATAATGTGATATTTCAGGATCGATACCGATAGTGATTAATAGTAATCAAGGACATCAATAAGTGATCCTTAGGCCTGGGACAGCTCCCTGCATGGGTTGAGTCTCAGTCTCAGAGGTCAGAGGTCAGAGGTCATCAGGTCTGGCCGTCACTGTTAGCAGCATTAGCCTCTGTCACTTTTACTGACTTCTCTAAATACCGTTTTCCTTCATGCTTTGCTAATATCCAAAATTTAAATATTTGTGGTTTATTTTTACTAAAGAAGTCAAGGAACGTTTATGATTTAGAAGTGTGTATGTGTGTGTCCCTGTGTGAGATCACCGCCGGGCCGGGCTCGGGCTCGGGTCCTGACTCGGGTCCGGGTCCGGGTCCTGACTCGGGCCCGGGCTCGGGTCCGGGTCCGGGCTCGGGTCCTGACTCGGGTCCGGGCTCAGCAGGGAGGCAGAGCGCCGCTGTTACCGAACCACAGCAACATGAAAGTCACAGGCCGGCCCGCTGCAGCTGGCTAGCGGCTAGCTAGCGGGCTAGCCGTGAGGCTCCGGGTCTGTAACATCCAGAGCTCAGCCGAACAGAGCCGCACGGAACGGAACGGAAAGCCGCTGCTGTTTGTTACAGGCCAGCTGACTCACCGCCGCTCGCCTGTTTACTCTGCAGGCTCGCCGCAGCCCGTTAGCCCGTTAGCCTGTTAGCCTGTTACCCGTTAGCCTGTTAGCCTGTTACCCGTTAGCCTGTTAGCCCGAGCCCGTTAGCCTGTTAGCCTGTTACCCGTTAGCCTGTTAGCCCGTTAGCCTGTTAGCCCGAGCCTATTAGCCTGTTAGCTTGTTAGCCCGTTAGCACCTACCAGTCGGTAGCAGCGCGCCGTGGCTCTGGCCGGCAGCAGGATCCGGCCGAGGCTCCGGCAGCCCGCCGACAGCCGCAGGTAGCGGTGAGCCATCCTGACAACCGACACGCCGAGATCCGACCGACAGATCACTGACACCGGGGGGGAAATGTCACTCAGTCCCTGCACAGTCGTGTTCCGTAACCACACTCAGCCGCCATATTTTCTGTTATCGAAGGGAGACGTACGCGATGACGCCATGACGTCTCCCTCTCAATTCTATTTACGATCAGTTCAAACGGGCAAACAAACGGGAAACAGACGGTGACGTAGCCGAAGCAAGTGAAAGGAAAAAAAGAAAATAAAAAATAAAAAAATGAAATAAAATAAAATTTTATATAGATAGATAGATATGTGTGTGTGTGTGTGTGTGTGTGTGTGTGTGTGTGTGTGTGTACACTCCTGATCAAAATCTTAAGACCAGCTGAGAAATTGCAAGAATTTACATTTTGCACTGTTGGATCTTAAGAAGGTTCTAAGTAGAGCTTCAAAATGCAAAACGAAGAAATGGGAGTGAGACAAAAAAAAAAAAAAATGAGTAAGCAATTTATTGCAAACAACCATTAAACTGAAACAGGCTGTTCATCAGCTTCATCATGCCTCTGTTGTCAGGAACATGGACGTGTTGCTGCTATAGAGGAGACAGAAGATGCCTTAGGAGCGGACAGAGGGATGTATCTAGGAGAAGGCTGCCTTGACACACACCCGTCAAGAAATACTGAACCTGCTACGAGATTTGGCATCAGACATGATATCCCAAAGGAGCTCCTGCGGAGGAGACACCGAGGAACTCGTGCGGGTGTTAACAGCAGTGGCGGTTCTAGACCAGTTTTACTGGAGGGGCCTGGCTGGGGCCAGGGGTTTTGTCAGAGGGGCACATCCAACCTGGGGCAAAAAAGACAAAGATTCAAAATTATATCTGATTTTTTCCCCCATAAAACTAGTGATAACCCATTGTGACCAAACTGAATGGTTCAAAATACCACATTTGAGACACAAATATAAGAGACAGAAACAATGGAAACATCGTTTCTTTCAGTGCAACCTTAGTACAGACAAACTCCTCACTTAGTACAAACTCCTGCTTCTAAAATCTTTATCAGGCAGTTTCATCATCATCATCACATCTTCATTACACCACTGTCTTCTTATCATCTTCATCAATAAATCATCATCATATTTACACTCTAAAAGCTTATTGTCACCTTGTAACAATAAAATATGCATGCCGTGCATGCGTGCGCCCTACTCTGCACGCGTGTGCGCGCTGCTCTGCGCAAGTCTGCAGAGCGCGGCCCAAACCGCGCGCCATGTGAAAGCCGCATCACAATTTATAATCTTTGTTAGGAGGGGGGGCCACAGCGGGGTAATTTGTTACAACTTTATACATAATGCACACTTTTTTCAAATATCTCAAGCACTTAGATTTTTATATTTCTTATTTCCTCTTCTATTTCTTATATTTTAATTCTTGTCTTCAGACTTTCAGCAACTGCAGCTGACCCAGTTTCACCGCTGGGGATCAGTAAAGTCTTTCTGCTTCTGCTCTTGATTCCCTGTGCAGCTGTTGGTGTTCTGGGGTTTTCTCTTGCTGCTGACGCCAGGCTCTGACTAAACCAGAACCTGAACCTGAGGCTGAGGCTGAAGCTGAGCTCCGCCTGCAGCCTCCAGGGGGCGACAGGAGGACTCCTCCGCCGCGGAGAGCCAGCAAGAGAAGAAGATGCACTGTTGCATGCCGGGAAGCGCAAGATGGCGTCGGCCGGGTGTGTGGAGGAGTGAAGCGGCCGCACCGGGCCGGACTGACCGCGGACACTTGGAGCCCCAGAGAGCAGAGAGCCGTTCGTCCATTCAGCAGAGCGGAGCGCAGCAGGTCACACAGCGATGAGGTGAGCTGTCACCCCGGCCGCTGCCGCCGGGCCGGCGGGTGAGGCGGGTTACCCGGCTCTGCGCCCCGCAGCTCGCCCCGCGGCGGAGCCCGGACCCGGAGCCCGGAGCCTGGAGCCCGGAGCCCGGAGCCTGGAGCCCGGGCTGCAGCGCACACCTGCCGGCCTGTCAGGCGCACGGAGGCCCGGCCGGCCGCGGCTCTGTCCCGCAGCTGTCCCGCAGATCAGAGCGGACAGACCCGAGGCCCGGAGCTCCAGCTCAGCTTAGCTTAGCTTAGCTCGGTTTGGCTGTTCTGAGGTCTGTGTGGCACAGACAGACAGCGGGCTGACAGCTCCTCGGTCACACCGCTCAGCAGACCTCAGATCAGCCCGCATCTGCGTTTACTGCCGGGACGGAGACCCGCAGCCGGCCCGGGGTCAGCCGGCCAGCTCGGCTAGGCTAGGCTAGCTCCGTGTGTGTGTGTGTGTGTGTGTGTGTGTGTGTGTGTGTGTGTGTGTGTGTGTGTGTGTGTGTGTGTGTGTAAAGTTCAGCGCAGAGTGTGTGTCTGGAGATCCGAGACATGACAGGCTGCTAGCTGTGTGCTAACAGGCTAACAGGAGCAGACGACGCCTCGTCCCAGCGGCAGGTCACACACACACACACACCGCTGCGGCTGTCAGCGGAGCTCCGGTCCAATGGAAATCAGAGGAAACGATTCACGCCGCTGTCGCCATTTTTAAGATTTTCAGATGTTTGAGTGTGACCTGTTGCCAGGTGAGACGTTAGTTAGTGTGACGACACCAGGTGAGACGTTAGTTAGTGTGACGACACCAGGTGAGACGTTAGTTAGTGTGACGACACCAGGTGAGACGTCAGTGTGACGACACCAGGTGAGCTGAGGAAGCTGCGGGGCTGCCAGCATCGACAATAAATCTCTGCAGAGTTCAGCTCAATGTTGAGGGCAAAACTGTCATGTGTGTCTCCAGCAGGTCCCATGACCTCTGACCTCCAGCTGTGTGAATGAAAATGGGTTCTCTCCCCTCTGCAGACACGCCCACCTTCTGCTAATCCCAAAGCCTGCAGTCCACATGTGTTCTTGTGGCCTGTTGTAAAATGGTGTGTGTGTGCAGACTGGGGCCTAAACAGTCTTGGAGCTGCATCAGTTGCTTTGACTGGAAAGCTGAGACTCTTGTGGATTCAATGAGCCACATTTGATTCCTGTGTGATGATGTTGGCCCCCATAGCAGCCATTTCACTGCAGGCAGAGACTTTTGTCACACTGGACCAAGCTGGAGAAAATGACCTCTAGTGACCTCTAGGAGAATTCAGAAAACAGAAATCACAATAAATTATAATAATAAATCACAATACTAGAAGTGCAATACATGTCGAATCAGGACACAAACACATCGTCCCAGACCTAGCAGAGCGTGTGTGTGTGTGTGTGTGTGTGTGTGTGTGTGTGTGTGTGTGTGTGGAAAGCAATGAGTTTTAATGTGCAGTGGTCGTGTGTGAAGTGAAGCTCTGATCTCAGCTGGTGTGTGTTTGGTGTGTGTGTGTGTGTGTGTGTGTTTGGTGTGTGTGACCAACAGCAAGCAGCTCAGCTCTGTAAACACAAGTCATGTGATTCATCAGGACCTTCTTTATCCTGCCGTTTTGCTAACATATCACACACACACACACACACACACACACACACACACACACACACACACACACTGCTTGGTACAGAGTGTTGTTAAAGTGGCAGCTGTGGCGTCTTCTCCTCCGTACGAGAGCCAGATCCTGCAGGTTGGCCCCATCGGCGCCTCCCTGTGGAGAGAGAGAGCGCTGCAACGCCGCTGCTCCTCTCTGTTCTGAGCTGGAAAATGTTTAGAAGGAGGAGCAGCAACACGTCCAGGCTCTGTCACAGCGCTGCGGCCGCCACACTGCTGGAACTACTTTCTCTCTGTATCCATACGCCACGGCTTCACCAAGCAGGTGCCTGTGCCTCAGCGCTGTGTGTGTGTGTGTGTGTGTGTGTGTTTACACACCTGCTTGGTGAAGCCGTGGCGTATGGATACAGAGAGAAAGTAGTTCCAGCAGTGTGGCGGCCGCAGCGCTGTGACAGAGCCTGGACGTGTTGCTGCTCCTCCTTCTAAACATTTTCCAGCTCAGACCAGAGAGGAGCAGCGGCGCTGCAGCGCTCGCTCTCTCCACAGGGGGGCGCCGACGGGGCCAACCTGCAGGATCTGGTTCTGGTATGAATTAAGCCCCGCCCCCTCTCTCCCCGCAGGAGAGGCGTGTTTGCGGCTGGTGGACTATGCTGTGCTTGTCCAGTGGGCGGAGCCTCCTGAGCCGAGCCCACCTCCCTCCCCGCCCCCCCCACCCCACCGCTCTGTCCGTCGTCATGTACGCCACTCGCCTCTACAGCGCCGCGGGGGGGGGAGGGGGAGGAGCAGGAGGAGGGGGAGGGGGAGCGGGTGGTAAGACGGGTCGCAGGGCGGGTCTGGCCGTGCTGGAGACCCCCCACCCCCCGCACCCCCACCACCCCCACCTCTCCCACCACCCCCACCCGGCCCCGCCCCCGCCCGCCTACCCGCTGTACCAAGGCCGGCCCGACGCCCACCGGGGGGCGCACTTCCACGGCCACCACCACTACCACGCCCACCCGCAGCCCGCCCACCTGGCCCCGCCCCCGCCCCCCCCTGCCCCCCCACCCCCACTACCAGCACCACGCCCACCTGCACTCGTACGGCGGGGGCGGCGTCCCGGCCGGAGCCGCCGGCGGCAAGAAGAAGACGTGGAACTTCATCCACGAGAAGATGAGCTACGACACGTTCTTCACCATGAAGCGTCTGATCGAGCGCTCGCGGCGTCCCGACGAGGTGCTGCGCTGGGTCACGCAGAACCCCGCCAAGATCTCCCACAACCACTACCCCGTCGCCCTGCAGAAGATCGGCCAGCTGCTGCAGGCCTCGCCGCCGCCCGGCGCCCCCGACAACATGGCCGCCGCCGGGGCGGGGGGCGGGGGCGGGGCGGGGGAGGGGGGCGAGGAGAGCGACGGGCGGCAGATCCTGGAGCATCAGGACTTCCAGACGCTCTGCGACGCCATCGTCAGCGACTGCGCCAAGTTCGACAACTTCAGCATCGTCAACTGCCTGTACGCCGTGGCGGCGCTCGGTGAGTGAGCACAGCGCCCCCTGCTGCCCGCTCAGCACGCCTCTTACAGCCTGCATGGTTCAGGAGTTTTTGTTTTTACTTGATTTTTAATTTTAGTCTCCAGACTGGGTTCTCTGGTCCCAGCTGAGTCAGTGGTTTTATTCTAATCTGGCTGCTGTTTGTCAGATTACACACACACACACACACACACACACTGCACACACACTCTGAACTTAGTGTAATTTAGTTTTGTAAGATGACAGTATTGTTTCGGTTAGTGTTTTCAAAAGTCTAATTTTTATTTTGATTTCTGTTAAACTAAAATATTTTTCCACACCATGTTTAAGTTTTTAGTTCAGTTTTAATGAACGATAATAAAGTCAGGTGTGACTGTGACACGAGATTGAACCTTAAACATTTTCTCACTCGGTGCACAAAATCCTGCTGCAGTCACAATAAACTGAAACCTTCAGCAGATAAAATAATCAGGACGCATCTCAGGAAGTGAGTCCGTGTCAGAGTTTCACTCACGTGAGGACGTGTGGGGGGTTTGGTGCCATCTAGTGGTCAGACGTCACAACTTTCTTGAACATGCTCAGAAATTGTTGATCAAAAATTGTTGAGCAGCTGCTGTTTGCCCCATGATATATATGTGTGTGTGTGTGTGTGTGTGTGTGTGTGGTGGGGTGCAGGCCTGCCCAGTGACTCCCAGGTGGTGCAGGTGCTGGAGGCGGAGTCTCAGTCGCGGCTGGGCCAGTTCAACCAGAAGGACGTGTCCATGGTGTTCAGCTCCAGCATGAAGCTGCACCCGGGCAGCCAGCACCCGCTGACCGAGGCCTGCCTGGCCGGCCTGGAGAAGAACCTGGAGCGAGAGCGCCACCCGCAGACGCTCTTCCTGCTGCTGTCCTACTACAGGCTCAAGTGGCGCCTGCTGCAGCCGCAGGACACCGCCACCGCCACCGGGGGCGCTGCCGCCACCGCCGGCGTGCCTCCGAACCCCGAGCAGCTGCTGGCCAACAGGTCGGCCGCAGAGTCACATGACAGTGTTGTTGTTTTGAGTTTGTTTGTTTGTTTGTTGTTGCTGTGCCTGTGTCTGCTTCCTGGAATGATGTCGTCATGTTTAAAGGCAGAATGAGTCTGATTTGTTGTCGTGGTTTGTAAACACGGCGCTCAGGCCCCTCCTCCCTGGCTAAGTTAAACACCAGCAGCCAGTTTTCGTTTTGACAGAAGACCGTCCCGCCGGCCCCTCCCTGTGTGTCAGCTCCCGGGCCGGCGTGGCGTCGCTCTTCATCCTCCTCCTCCTCCTCTTCATCCTCCTCAGCGCTCGGCCCGGCTTCACTCGCGGTGGAACGAGCTCTGTCCGCTCGCCGCTTCTCCTCGCTACATTCCCTTTTTTCCGTGTTCGTGATTTTCGTAACTTGCTTTTGGTCGTGGCACTGCCAACCTGGCACCGTCCCGCGCTGTGCACACCAACACACACCAACACACACCAACACACACTTTGGGTGATGGCATCCTGCCCATTCTGTCTTTAAATTTTGTGTGTGTGTGAAACACTTTGTAATCCTCAGCTTCGAAAGCAGACCGACTCTCTCTCTGTCTCCTCCCTCAGGAAGATCCTGCGGCTGGTGAAACACACACTAGCCAGCGTTAGTGGCGTCCGTGACCAGGAGATGGCGCTGCTGGACGAGATGCTGGCAGCGTGCGCCCGCGAGGCCAGCAACAAGAGTCTGGAGCTCATCTTCAGCTCGCACCTCTTCTACCAGAACAGACAGGAGAGGTTCATCAGCAGCCTGGCAGGTCGGGACACCTGACGACATCATCCTGCTGAACCCGCCACGCAGAGCTCGTTAAGGCTCAGAGCTCGTTAAGGCTCAGAGCTCGTTAAGGCTCAGAGCTCGTTAAGGCTAAAGAACAAATCAAAGAATTAAAGTGCATGATGTGTGTGTGCAGCGGGAGCCCAGACTGGTGTCAGGTGGTTTTTCTGAGCTAGTTGAACAGGTTCTTACCAGCAGCTGTTGAATTGTGTTGTTCACTAGTTCACGTTTGAACTGCTGGTTTATGTCAGTGGTTCTCCAACGTTTTCTAGCCTGGTTCCCCCTTTAAACCACAAACACACACATCTGACACCTTCAGGAAACCCGGAAGGATAGGATGCACTTTATTAATCCCCAAAGGGGAAATTCGTTTGCTACCAGGCCAAACATGCACCAAGAAGACAGTGACAATGTGGCAGGGCACAAGACAACAGACTGCATACAAAACTAAACGATCTGCACCAGGCATAACACTGAGAGAGCACAATAATCATACCAGTTTAAAAAAAAAAGTCTAGGAAAGTGCAAAATTGCAAAATACACGTGTGCAAACTGCAATATACAGTACAGAGCAGGCAGCAGTCTGTGCCACTCCTGGCAATTCAAGTCACATAACATTCAATTGTTCAAGTAAAAACAACAACACCAACAGCAATAGTACTACTAATAATTAATAAATAAGAATAAAAACAGCAGCAATCAACAGTTCTTATTAAAGTATCTGACGGCTGAAGGAACAAATGACCTAAACTCTGTCATACATCTCGGTGCAAGTAGCCTTTCACTTCTTCCACTCAAAGAAAACACAATGTGCTAGGGATGATCATCCCTAGACAAGACATTTCTGAGTTTCTTAATGGATCTCTGCTCCAGAATTTCATCCAAAGAGCTAGGGCTACTACCAATAATGGAACCTGCTTTCCTAACAAGTTTGTTAATTCTGTTCCTCAGACTGCCACCCCAGCACACAGCAGGGAGAACAGCACACACACAACAACACACAGAATACCATGGTAAAAGACAGTAAGGGTGGGCCTGCTAACATCAAAAGGTCTCACTTTTCTTAGGAGCCTTCTTAAAAACAACATGACTGTTCTCCTTCCAGTCCAGTTTAGAATCAACGAGCACAGCCAGGTGTTGGTAAGAGTGAACCGTCTCGACCGACTGGGGCTGCCACAGCCTTTTCCCTTCTAAAGTCAATGATGAGCTCTTTTGTCTTTTCAACATTAAGAATGAGATGGGCTTCCTCACACCAACTCTCAAATCTGTCAGCCTCATATCGGTAGGCGGCAATGTCACGGTTAGAAATATAGCGAGCTAGAGCTGCGTCATCTGAAGACACAGCTCTAGCTGGAAAGGAAAACCAAAGGCAACATGTGCTTTATCAAACTCACATTTACAGTCTTTATTGAACGTATTATAGCTTAGGCTCATTATTTTAGGAATTATACATGACTGATATTTTTTGAATTATCATGTAAACATGACCTGGTGTACCAGCTGCAGTCCTCCAGCTCGTTAAGGTTCAGAGCTCGTTAAGGTTCAGAGCTGGTTAAGGTTCAGAGCTCGTTAAGGCTGAGAGCTTGTTAAGGTTCAGAGCTCATTAAGGTTCAGAGCTCGTTAAGATTCAGAGCTCGTTAAGATTCAGAGCTCGTTAAGGTTCAGAGCTCGTTAAGGTTCAGAGCTCGTTAAGGCTTAGAGCTCGTTAAGGTTCAGAGCTCGCTAAGGTTCAGAGCTCGTTAAGGTTCAGAGCTCGTTAAGGTTCAGAGCTCGTTAAGGTTCAGAGCTCGTTAAGGCTTAGAGCTCGTTAAGGCTCAGAGCTCGTTAAGGTTGGCTTGATGTGTGAGAGGACAGCAGCCTGACAGAGTCTGTGCAGAGCTGATGCAGCTGATGGTCACATACACATCACTGTGTTGCCATGGAGACGTGTTTCCCGTGTTGTCATGGTGACGTGTCGTCCTGTCCGTTGCTCTCTTAACAGAGGAGTTGCCTAAGAAAGTTGACAGCATCACGCCGTACACGATGGCTCTGATCGCCAAGTACATCGCTCGCCACCGGCTGAGAGAGACGCGGCTGCTCGACACCATCGCCGACTTCCTGGTGAAGAAGGCGGAGTATCTGGACAGCAAGGTGACCCCTGACCCCTGACCTCTGCTTCTTCATTCACGTATTTGATGTGTTTCTGTCACGCTTCATGTGGACCGGTGTAATGACGTAATGTGACTCCGCCCCCCCAGGTGATCCAGAAGCTGGTGTTCCCGTTCAGCAGGATGAGTTACCGTCCGTCCAGCGAGCGCCAGTTCTTCTCGCGGCTGGAGGAGGTGGTGGAGCTGAAGGCGCTCAGCTCTCCTCTGGCCACCGTCAACATCCTGATGTCTCTGTTCCAACTGGGCCACTTCCCCGGCCTGGTGCTGCACCGCGTCTTCTCCTCCGCATTCATCAGCAACGTCACCAGTCAGTACCACCGCTCACACTAGGGATGGCAAAAATGGAAAATTTTCTTGGTCGACCACCGGGCCTCATTAATCGGTTTATTTCGGTTAACCGAGAATATTATTTGACCATCTGTAAACTTTACAGACGGTCAAAGACGCGACCGTGTCCGTTCTGTACCACAGATCTCCCCTCAGCAGGCCCAAAACCAGTTCAGACATAAGATAATATGGAACACCATTCATCCCAAAGTCAAATATTGTACATAGCTGACATGATATCCTACAAACATTATGTAATTTACGCATGCAGACTTGCAGGACAAACTTTGTTCAAACTCTCCATGATCACCATGAGCTCGGCTCGCTTCTCCGGTCTGTCTCTCCCGAGCTGAGCTCTGTGCGTAATGACGTAATCCAAGCCCAGCAGACGTCCCATCGCCATGTTTACCGTATTAAACTGTATGTGGGTTCATGAGCAACTTCTGAGCTTTCAGGAACAGTTGGAATTGTTTTAGATAGAGCAAACTTTACGGAAGTTACGGTATTTACAATATGACATGTGCATCTGTACACGTTCGGCCTTAAAATTAACCGACAAGATTATTTGGTTAAAGTTCAAACGGTCAACAAGCGGTCAAACGGCCTCCGGTTAGCATCCCTAGCTCAGATGCTCAGCTTCATCCGCTGGCTGATATGGATCAGGATCAGAAATACTTTATTGATCCCTGAGGGGAAGTTGCTCAAAGAGAGGAATTAAATTCTGAGAAATATAAAAATATGTACCTTAAGGCCGGATTACGGTTCTGCGGAGACTCAACGCAACGCACACGCAGTTCTCACGCAGGCCGTGTGTGTCCAACATCCCTCTGCGTTAAATGCTAAGCAATTCTCCGCCACAACGCTATGAGGTGTTTTTTTTTTTTTTCTGCAGACCTACAGACCCTGTGGCGTCTGATCGCTGTTCTTCCTGTTGTTGTGCCGGCAGCGCCATGTTTAAAAGGAGCAGCAGTAGATCCAGATCCAACATGATCCAAACTTTCCAAATAATTTGAAATCAACCGACGAGTTGAGATGTGATCACAGCAGCAGTTCTTTTAAAAATGACGCTGCCGGCACAACAACAGGATGTGGCACCGGAGGGGCGAAATGCCGGAAATGCTGTAATTCGGCGGACCAATTGTAGCTCTTGTTGTCAGTGGGGGGCCTGCGTTGGGGGCTACGTGGAGTCTGCGTAGTTACAATTTTTCGGAGGTGCGCGGCAAGGCTCTGCGGTGGTCGCACACCCCCGTACGCTCGGCTTACGCAGATGCATAATCCCGCCTTTAGAGATTTGTAAAAACGTATGTGCGTTATGTATGGATATGTGTATCCATACAGAATGTTACAACAACAAATACAAAATTAAGAAATTGGGTCCATTTAGGGAGTTTACACACGGGGATATTAGTTATCCTGAAGAGGGCACTGTAATATGACGTAATCAAATGGTGACAGCCAATCAGGAGCCAGAGAGTGAATGAGCTCCTTGTTTCCATCCCAGGTTGAGGCTTCTAGTCAGCCTCTGAACATTCACTGTGTTTATTTAACATTTTCAATAGCACATTTTATGGTAATTTTCATCTAATATCATTTTAAATGTAATTATGATCATAAAAAGTTTTGTGTTTCTTCTAAATTTCTAATAATTTTCCAGTAATTTAGTAGCTAATTTTACAATAATTTTCTCCTCGCGCTGTGGCTAATGTTCATGTCATTTTCTCGTCGTACTCTTGCTTCTGGTTATTTCTTGCCGGTTTGCTCAGCACCTTCTCAGAGAGCAGGTGAGTCCGCTCAGGTTTCAGAGGCAGCCTTTAGTCGCCGTTGACAACAACAGAGACGATCCGTTGAAATTTGGGAGACGGCGTTCCCAAAGCGAGCCTGTTGTCATGACGTCATGTCCCGTCTCTGTCCCGGCAGACAGCCCCTACGCTCTGATCGTCCGCCGCTACCTGTCGCTGCTGGACGCCGCCATCGAGCTGGAGTACCGCGAGTACAGCGGGCCGCGGCTGCAGGACGCCCACAAGGTCCTGATGTTCGACCACGCCCTGACCGCCGACGAGGTCAACCGCAAGTACAGGTACACGCTCCACCGCCAGGATCACAATGTACTGGTTCTTACTGGTTCTTATTGCTTCTAACTAGTTCTCTGGTTGTAACTGGTTGTCATTCGTTCTAACTGGTTCTAACTGGTTGTCACTGGTAGTAACTTGTTGTGACTGGGTTCTGCCTGGTTGTAACTGGTTCTGTCTGGGTTCTAACTAGTTCTCTGGTTGTAACTGGATTCTCACTGGTTTGGACTGGTTGTTACTAGAGGTACTGGTTGTAACTGGTTCTTGCTGGTTGTGCTGGTGTGTGTCAGTTATAAAGGTCTGGTGGCTGAGGCTCTCAGACAGCTGGTGGGAGAGCAAAACTACAAACAGGATGAAGTCCTCGCCCCGGGATACTACACAGGTACTCAATACTGAATACTACTCAGATAAATATATGTAAATAGTAAATATGTGTTCAGAATACCATATTCTGAATGTAACATGTGCAATCTAGTACACATGAATTCTGTATGCCACAATCTGAGTATCACTCATGTATTCTGAATATTATCTGATTTCACGTGTGTTCTGAAAACTACAATTGGAAAAAATTCTAATTAGAGGAATATATAATTTATATATGACATTCTGAATACTGGAATCTGAATGTAACTGAATAATAGATTTATTTTATTCTCTTTGTTATAATCTGAAAATCACTTGTCATCTGAATATAACATGAATGTAATCTGAATATCATATGTAATCTGAATACAGCATTTGAATATAATCTGAATATCGCTCATGTAATCTGAATATAATCTGACCAATGTGCTGCCTGGCTGCCTGCAGACTTTGTGTTGTGGATGGATGGTTCCGGTCGGGTTCTGCCCATCAGAACTGGAACCGGTCTGGCTCTCAGCATCGTCCCGCCCTCCTGCGTCGCCGCAGCGTCCAAACCGGCTGAGGGGACGGTTACCGTGGCGACTCTCACCTCTGACTTCCAGAAGTTCTCTCCCTTCACGGCGTTGGAGGAAGGCTCAGAGCAGCGCCAGGGGGGCGAGGTGCTGGGCGGGGCCCCGGACCCCGGCGCCTTCCTCCCCCACCACATCCGCGGCGGCGCGGGGAGCGGCGCCACCTCGGGGGCCCGGCCGGGAGCCAACGGGGGCGGACCTCTGGACTACAGCCCCTACTACGTCCCCGCCGCAGAGTACTACTCCAGCCTGGCCAAGGAGCACTCGCTGGAGAGCCAGGACAGCTCCACGCTCAGCAGCCCCCCCTCTGACGGCCTGGCCCAGCCCGGGGCCGCGGGGCCGGGCGGGGCCGCCGCCCCGGACTCCCTCTTCCAGTTCTCCATAGGCAAAATCCTGGAGGACGAGGGGGGGGCGGGGGCCCCGGGCAGCCAGGGGACGGACTGCGAGCTGCCGGCTTTCTACGAGGGAGTGTCGTACTCCGAGGGGCCCGGGGCCGACGTGGGACCCTCGTCGCCCCTCCAGCTCCGCCCCCCCGAGCGGCCCGACGGCGACAGCACCTCGGCCGACCAGAGACAGATCAGGAGGTCAGTCAGTCTGTGTGAGAGCTGATCACAGGTCAGATCTGTCCTGCGGGGCGTCCTGCGGGGCGTCCTGCGGGGCGTCGTCCTGCGGGGCATCCTGCGGGGCGTCCTGCGGGGCATCCTGCGGGGCATCCTGAGACGGCAGAGAACCCTGTGGTTACCAGGCGACTGTTGTGCCTGCTGAGTCCTGCTGCCTGAATATCATTTAGAATATCTTAATGCTGAATTAGCCCTTAAAATGTCCCTTTAAACAGTTAAATCTGAATTTCCACCTTAAACCCAAAGCTGAGTTCATCAGTAAAACAGAAACGATCCCACGAGGCTGAAGCTTCAATGAAAACAAAAACTGAAATATTTTCATTTAGTTTTCATAAGAAGAGGCTCTGTGTGTGTGTGTGTGTGTGTGTGTGTGTGTGTGTCAGTAACGCTCTGTGCTCTCTGCAGGGTCATCATGTCCGTCAATGATAAGTGGCATTACTGCCATAACTCGGAGGTGCTGGTGGGCTCCCGCGCCATGAGGGACCGCCACCTGAGGCTGCTGGGATACGTCATCCTGCAGGTGAGCCCCGCCCCGCCGCACGCCCACTGTGACCATACGCAGCTCTGTGTGTGTGTGTGTGTGTGTGTGACGTGACGTGGCCTCTCTCTGGTCCTCAGCTGCCGTACCACGAGCTGGAGAAGCTGAACGGCATCGAGGAGGTGAAGCAGTACCTCCACAAGAAGCTGCTGGACGTCCCGTTATGACAGCAGAGCCGCCATGTGAGAGTGTGTGAGAGTGTGTGTGCCGTTACGGCCGTTTGGGGTTGGTAGTTTGAATCCTGTCAGTTTGTTAGCATAGCACTCGGCTCCTAGCGAAAGGAATTTCTCTCCCTGCCGCTCCGAGGAGCTGAGCGCTGCTGTGTGTGTGTGTGTGTGTGCGTGTGCGTGTGTGTGTGCGTGTGCGTGTGCGTGCGTGCGTGCGTGCGTGTTTGCGTGTGTGTGTGTGCGTGTGTGTGTGTGCGTGTGTGTGTGTGTGTGTGTGTGGACACAGCAGCGCTCAGCTCTTCACTTCCTGCTCGTGACATCTGACCCCAGGTCAGCACAGCCTGTACTGCAGAGGTCAAAGGTCAGGTGGGACACAACTGCCACACACACACACACACCAGGCAGCTGATGGCGGCCATGTTGGATGAGTCCATGTGTCAGAGCTGCTTCAGACCTGTTTGTTTGTTTTGTTTTATTTTGTTTTGTTTGTTTGTTTGTTTGTTTGTTTGTTTTGTTCCATATGCAGCTGAGATGTAACATTTGACACTAAATGAAACTGTGTGTGTCTCTGTGTGTGTGTGTGTGTGTGTGTGTGTGTGTGTGTGTGTGTGTGTGTGTGTTGTGTCTCCTGCCTGGCGGTGCGGGGCGTGGCAGGGCGTGGCGGGGGGCGGAGCCTGTGTGGGTGAATATATCGGGGTGTGTTAGGGGTCAGTCCCTTTTTCTATTGTTTGGTTAACAGTGGTACTGCATGTGTGGGCCGTGGTGTTGGGGGAGGGGGGGTGGGGGGGGGCTCAAACAGCTGTTTCTATCTGAGGACTTTCCTCCATGTGGGGCGGGGCGGGGCGGGCGGGGGGCGGGGCTAAGTGTTTTATAACCTCAGAGCGCTGTGGACGAAGACGAGGATGAGGACGTTGTACCTGCTGTCCTCGGCTACGGGACGTCCCAGTGTGACTGAATCTGACCTCTCTGAGGAGAGCAGGGGCTGATGGGTATTGTAGTTCTCCCTGAGTGCACAGGAGAGGGGGCGGAGCCAAGCGTCACCGTGGTAACGCTGTGCCAAAGGCGTCGTGACGTCAGGAGCTCTTCTGACTTCAGCTTGGTGATGAACATGTCGGGGTCAAGGGTCAAGATTATTTATTACTGCAGCAGGAGGTGGAGGTGATGAAGACGACGATGATGATGATGATGATGATGATGATGATGATGATGGACAGATGGGCAGACGGGTGGGAAAGCTTGTTTATATTCTATATAAATCTATTAATTGAAATGTCTATATAAAATCTAAAACAAACTGAGCTGCTGTGTTGTCGTTCTTCTGATTTACATCACACACACACTCACACACACACACACACACACACAACCTACTGCTGAGGAGAGGAGGCAGCGGAGGAGGAGAGGAGGCAGCGGAGGAGGAGAGGAGGTAGAGAAGGAGGAGAGGAGGTAGAGAAGGAGAGGAGGAGGTGATATGAAGTTGCTCCTGTCCTGTGAGCAGGCAGCCTGCACTCACATTCCTCCTACTATTACTTTCTCTTTTTCTTTATTATTCCATACGTTTTTCAGCCCGTAACTCCTCCTACAGCTTTGGTTTGAGGCCCACACAATGAATTGGGAAAATGTGCGGCCCCATTGGGAGAAGTGTGCTATTACTTTTATAAGGAATCCGAATCACGGAATTCTCAAAATTCCAATTTTACGGAAAATTCCGGCCATCCGAAATGAATGGCCAAAACTTTGGAAGGCTCCAGGGCCCAGAGCTTTGGACCTGTGTCCACGCACCAAATACGAAAAACGTGCGTCTTGTGGAGAAGAAGCAGGGTTTCGATTTTCAAACCGATCAGACTTTCCGTTTTTCCGCAATTCCAGTTTGAAGTCGGAATTCCAAACGCAATACACACTAATGGAGTTGAGCTAGAGTGAGTGACATCACGGCTAGAGTGGAGCAGCCCTGAAAAATCGCCTAAAACTTTGGTCTTTTACTCGCTCCCCCGGCCACAATTTTCACTCCACATGCACAAATTCAGGTAAAGTAGTAGGAAAACTAGTTCTGCTTTGAAAAATGTAAAAACAAAAGCAAAGTATCTTCAACTTTTTAAACGGTGACCCTTAACGAGGCAGGAGTGCCAGCTCTCTCCCCCATAGACTCTCATTATATCTGGAACCCAGAATCTGGGGAGAGAAGCAGAAACACACTTTTTTCAACTCGCTCCAGGGTGGGCATTTTTGGGAGTTGGAAAATAATTTTGACACAGTTTGAAAGCCCAAAGCCTTGCCTTTCTCATGATACATTTTGTTTTCTGCTCAGGCATACTGTCATTGAGGAAAAAGCATTTGTTTGACCACTATTAGGAGATTCTCTCCCAAGCAGTGTGGTCACTCCTGCAGAGGCTTTAGCTCTGATCGCTCCACAGTCCAGACATTTTATAGAAAAACCCCGAGGACAAACTGCAAGAGAAGCAAACTCAACTGATTCTGTGTCCTCAGTTTGTCCTGAGTGAGGGGAAAAAGTCCCAAGAAATCCCATTGGTGGAAGGTTTTGAAAATCACCTCTATATGATCATATAATATCAAATAACAGCCTTTTGAACACACAGGGGAAAGGGGTTCAAAATTTGACTTTCAGATATCACTATAAAAATTCACAAGTTGATTTCACACACAAAGACAAGAAAAAAGTCAATTACAAGTTCTTTGAATTATTCTGTTTACACATGCATATCACCAGTGTGCGACTTATACCACGGTGTGTGGGGGAGCCGGCCGGGGGGGGGGGCACTGTACGGGCGCTCATGCACGAGCACATGCACGGTCACGCACGCAGCGCGCGAACGTGGATAAGATGTAAATCATGCCGTCCTCCTTCTGCAAAAATGTAATGCGCGCAGCGCGATTAACTGCGAATCGCGGCATTGCACAATCTATAATCAAATGATAATAATAATCAACCAGATCCGGCAGACCTGACCTGGTGGCCACGCACTCCGTGTGGTGCTGGCCGGCACCGAGCAGGCACGGCTCCCCCAAAATTTCACAATGTTTCCAGCCAGGGGAGCTCATGTCACTACTAGGGGAGCCGAGCTCCCCTTTGCTCCCCCTTATTTCGCACACTGCATATCACACATTATCTGATTTGATATGCGCTAATAAGGAATATAACCCTAACCCTAACCCTTTTTGTGTGGAAAACACTGTACCCACCAGGACTGTACGGTGTTTTTCCAACAGTAAACCGTGGATTAACCCTGACATAAAGGCTCTCCTTAAGGAGAAGAAGACGGCCTTTAAGTCTGGAAATAAGGGAGAGCTGAAGGCTGTGCAGAGGGAGCTGAGAAGGAAGATCAGAGAGGGGAAGAACACCTACAGGAGGAAGATGGAGGATCAGCTGCAGCAGAAAGTCTGGAAAGGCCTGAAAACCATCTCTGGCCACAAGAAACCTGACTCCCAAGCTGAGGGGACCAAAAGTGGGCTGATGATCTGAACTTATTCTTCAATAGATTTGATCAGTCATCTGCCCCTCCCCCAGCCCAGTCCTCCATGCTGCAGCCCCCCCTCTCTGCACCCAGTGTTAACTGCCCAAATTCCTCCCCCCTCCCCCTCTACAACACTCAGCTCACAGCCACCCCCCACTTCTCACCTCATCAACCACTTCAGTTTGCCTACCAGCCTGGCATTGGGGTGGATGACGCTGTGATCTTCCTCCAACACCGAGCTCTCTCTCACCTGGAGAAACCTGGGAGCACTGTGAGAATCATGTTTTTTGACTTCTCCAGTGCTTTTAATACCATACAGCCTGTACTTCTGAGAGACAAGCTGGAGCACACCGGGGTGGACCACCACCTCACACACTGGATTCTGGACTATCTCACCAACCGTCCACAGTATGTGAGGACCCGGGACTGTGTGTCCGACACCGTAGTCTGCAGCACGGGGGCCCCGCAGGGAACGGTCCTGGCTCCGTTCCTCTTCACCCTCTATACTGCAGACTTCTCATACAACACACCCACCTGTCACCTGCAGAAGTTCTCTGATGACTCTGCAATCGTCGGCCTCATCACAGAGGGGGACGACAGAGAGTACAGAGAACTGACGCAGGACTTTGTGGACTGGTGCCAGCGGAACTGCCTCCAGATCAACGCGGGGAAAACCAAAGAACTGGTGGTGGATTTCCGCAGACGAGCACTCTGCCCCCCCGACACCGGTGAACATCAAGGGAACGGATATTGAGATGGTGACATCTTATAAATACCTGGGTGTTCACCTGAACAATAAACTGGACTGGAGCCACAACACAACTGCACTTTATAAGAAAGGCCAGAGCAGACTCTATCTGCTCAGGAGACTGAGGTCTTTTGGAGTGCAGGGGGCACTCCTGAAGACCTTTTATGACACCGTGGTGGCATCAGCCATCTTTTATGGAGTGGTCTGCTGGGGGAGCAGCATCTCGACAGCTGACAGGAAGAGACTTGACAAACTGATCAGGAAGGCCAGCTCTGTCCTGGGATGCCCCCTCGACTCAGTGGAGGTGGTAGGTGAGAGGAGGATGATGGCTAAGCTGTCATCCATGATTGTGAACGACTCCCACCCCCTGCAGGACACTTTAACTACACTGGAGAGCTCCTTCAGCGACAGACTGCTTCACCCAAAGTGTGTGAAGAAACGCTATCGCAGGTCCTTCCTTCCTGCAGCCGTCAGACTCTACAACAAGCAGTGCTCCCAGTAGACCACACACTCTCCAGGACTGCACTGACTGCACTAGAATGCACACTCTCAGCACCTTAACTACCCCCCCCCCACCCACATACACATACACACATACACACACTGCACTACTGCACACACATAAAGACGGGAGGGAAGGGGTGAACCCATAAGGCAGGATCAAGTGTGACAGTTCCTGAGACCCAGTCCGGGAGTCAGGTTCTGCCACTTGGTCTCATGGGTTCACACCAACCCTGAACCTCCGGAGTGTGTTGTCCCCCAGGTTTGGGTTTTTTTCTTCTATTGTTTAAATTGTTCACATAGTATTTTTCTACATTCCTTGTTTACAGTGTTTATATTGCTCTTTGGTACTTATTATCTGTTTATACTGTTTATAGTGTAAATTATGCTTCGTATCTTGCTATCCACTTTGCTGCTGTAATACGTGAAATTTCCCCACCGTGGGACTAATAAAGGAATATCTTATCTTATCTTATAAGGAATAAATGCCAGAAGAGATATTTAAACAGTGAATTAAAAGGTTACTGTATATATAGTAACCTTGTAATTTACTGTTTAAATGTCTCTTCTGGCATTTATTCCTTATATTCCTTATTAGCACATATCAAATCAGATAATGTGTGATATGCATGTGTGTCTTTGTGTGTGTAATCAACTTGTGAATTTTTATAGTGATATCTGAAAGTCAAATTTTGATCCCTTTCCTCTGTGTGTTAAAAACAGTGTTTTTTGGTAATACACTACTCACAAAAAGTTAGGGATATTCGGCTTTCGGGTGAAATTTCAGGATGAAGCTAAAATGCATTATAACCTTTACAGGTGAACTTAATGTGACCTTCTGTAAACTTTTGAATGCACATGTCCAACTGTTCAGTGTTTCAGTACCTTTTGCACAAGTTGCTGTTCTCTAACAAGGAGCTTAACGGCAAAATTCATAACAGGTGTTTGATCCATGAATCGACCAATAAATTTCCTGGTTCAATTAGAATTGGTATTGAAACAGTCCTCCTCATCATGCTGTTCACATTTTGACATCATGAGACCAAGACGACACCTAACAACTGATCAGCAGCACCTCGCCATTGCGAGGCTTCAAACAGGATGTTCTCAGACGGAAGTGGCCACTGAGCTTAGAGTGTCACAGAGTGTCATCAACAGGTTGCAACAGAGATACAGAGAGACTGGAAGAGTCACAGAAAGGCATAGAAGTGGACGTCCTTTGGCCACATCCCACACTGATGACCGCTTCATTGTGAACAGTGCCCTGCGGAACCGGATGATGAATGCCACTAAACTCCAGGTACGTTTAAGGGAGGTGAGAGGCACCCAAGTGTCATGTCAGACCATTCGAAACCGTTTACATCAGCATGGTCTGCGTGCTAGACCACCTGCAAGGGTACCTGACCACACCACCAGGCACAGGTGTCATCGTCTTGCATGGGCCAGGGAGCATTTACGTGTTCTGTTCTCTGATGAAAGCCGATTCATGTTGAGCAGAAATGATGGCCGCCAGCGATGTTGGAGACGTCAAGGAGAGCGCTATGCATCAGCCACTGTTGTCACCAGACGAGCCTTTGGTGGTGGTGGTGTTACAGTGTGGGCAGTTGTGTCTAGTCAGTACAGAACTGCCCTACACTTTGTGAATGGTACAGTGACAAGCCCATACTACCTGAATAACATCATTAATCCAGTCATTGTGCCCCTGCATGAACAACACAGGCCTAATTTCATCTTCATGGACGACAATGCTCCAGCTCATCGAGGTCGTATCATTAGGGAACGGCTGCTGGAGACTGGGGTACCTCAGATGGAGTGGCCTGCACTTTCTCAGACCTGAATCCCATAGAAAACCTATGGGATCAGCTGAGTCGCTGTGTAGAGGCTCGGAGCTCTGTACCCCAGAACCTCAATGTCCTGAGGGCCGCCCTTCAAGAAGAGTGGGATGCCATGCCTCAGCAGACAATAAGTCGACTTGTGAACAGCAGAGACGTCGCTGTCAAGCTGTAATTGATGCTCAAGGGCACATGACAAGTTATTGACACTGACATTTTTTGTTGTGGTATATCCACCACTGTTGTTGGCTTTTGTTTCAAGAAATTGTTTGAGATGAGGAAATCACCAGTGCATGCTTCTACTTAAATGCCCTACTTTCATGATATAATATCACTGTAGTGTGAACTTTTTATATTTTCCATAAATTTCACCCAAAAGCCAAATATCCCTAACTTTTTGTGAGTAGTGTATATATATATAGTAACCTTGTAATTCACTGTTTAAATATCTGTTCTGGCATTTATTCCTCATATTCCTTATTAGCGCATATCAAATCAGATAATGTGTGATATGCATGTGTAAACAGAATAATTCAAAGAACTTGTAATTGACTTTTTTTCTTGTCTTGTGTGTGTAATCATCTTGTGAATTTTTATAGTGATATCTGAAAGTCAAATGTTGACCCCCTTTCCCCTGTGTGTTAAAAACCGTGTTTTTTGGTAATATGTGGTCATAAATAGGTGATTTTCAAAACTTTCCACCAATGGGATTTCCTGGGACTTTTTCCCCCTCACTCAGGACAAACTGAGGATACAACATCAGTTGAGTTTGCTTCTCTTGCAATTTGTCCTGGGTTGACCCCAATTTAGGCTCTAAAATGACTGGACTAAAATGCAAAGGCCTTTTTCTTCCATCCTTTCTATTGATCACTGAGGCTGTGTCTGAAACCCCTCCCTAACCACGATATAGCTCACTGCACTGAACTCCCTACAGAGGGAGGAGGAGCGGCGCCCCCTGCAGGCTGCTCTGATGTGTTGGGAGCTGCAGTGTGTGGGCTGGGCCGAGCGGCGCCCCCTGCAGGCTGCTCTGATGTGTTGGGAGCTGCAGTGTGTGGGCTGGGCAGAGCGGCGCCCCCTGCAGGCTGCTCTGATGTGCTGTGAGGTTCCATAATGAAAGCAGACGAGGACACAGATGAGAAAAAAAGTGCATTTATTTGTTAATAATTTGCCAGGCGGCTGATTGGCGGGCGGGCGGCGGGTCCTCCCCCCGCGGCGACAGGACGACCAATAGGCTCCGCCCCCGCGCCAAACTGTACAAACCCCACTGCGTCGGAAAATTCAAAAAAAACCCTCAAGTCGCTTTTTGCCTGAAACTTCCTTCTTCTCCCGGATAAAAAACGAACGTGCAGAACGCAGCGGGAAGCCTCGGAACGCCAGGACACACGACTGAACACGTAACAAAACTCCAGTCTGCCTCTACCTCGCTCTACCCCTCTCTCTCTCTCTCTCTCTCTCTCTCTCTCTGTCTATATGTCTGTCTCTCTCTCTGTCTCTCTCTCTCTCTGTCTCTCTCTCTGTCCTTAGGAAGGAGTGGGAGGGGCCAGCGTGACAGCTGTCTGAAGTCGCCACCTCCCATTGGTCCGCCTGAAAGACTGGCGTGAGGAGGCGTGGCCTGCACAGCCTGTCCTCTGAGGGGGCGGGGCTAGTCCGAGTCCGAGTCGCTGCTCTCCTCTGAGGAGCTGCTGTCTCCGCTCTGGTCTTCATCGTCCTCGTCCTCGTCCTCGTCCTCGTCGTTCTGCACACAAACAAACAAACAAACAAACAAACAAACAAACAAACGATGGCACCGTGTTTCAGAGGAACTTTTAAAAAACGAAGCGTGTCAAAGCGGCGGCGGGCCTCATGGCGCCGTGCGTCACCTCGTCGTCGTCGTCGCTGTCGGTGCTCGCCGACGTCTCGTCGTCTTCCTCCGAGTCGGACGAGTCGCTCTTCTCCTCCTCCTCATCGGACTCTGACGTGTCCTGCTGGAGGACACACAGGGTCACTTCTCTCCACAACACACACACACACACGCACACACACACACGGCCACCGTCCCGACCACACTGGGACAGCAGGGGGGGTGTGTGTGTGATACCTTGGCGCGGTAGGCCATGGCCCTCTTGCTGACTGTTTCTCTGTGTGTGTGTGTGTGTGTGTGTGTGTGTGGTACCTTGGCGCGGTAGGCCATGGCCCTCTTGCTGACTGTTTCTCTGTGTGTGTGTGTGTGTGTGTGGTACCTTGGCGCGGTAGGCCATGGCCCTCTTGCTGACTGTTTCTCTGTGTGTGTGTGTGTGTGTGTGTGTGTGTGTGTGTGTGTGTGTGTGTGTGATACCTTGACGCGGTAGGCCATGGCCCTCTTGCTGACTGTTTCTCTGTGTGTGTGTGTGTGTGTGTGTGTGTGGTACCTTGGCGCGGTAGGCCATGGCCCTCTTGCTGACTGTTTCTCTGTGTGTGTGTGTGTGTGTGTGTGTGTGTGGTACCTTGGCGCGGTAGGCCATGGCCCTCTTGCTGACTGTTTCTCTGTGTGTGTGTGTGTGTGTGTGGTACCTTGGCGCGGTAGGCCATGGCCCTCTTGCTGACTGTTTCTCTGTGTGTGTGTGTGTGTGTGTGTGTGTGTGTGTGTGTGTGTGTGTGTGATACCTTGACGCGGTAGGCCATGGCCCTCTTGCTGACTGTTTCTCTGTGTGTGTGTGTGTGTGTGTGTGTGGTACCTTGGCGCGGTAGGCCATGGCCCTCTTGCTGACTGTTTCTCTGTGTGTGTGTGTGTGTGTGTGGTACCTTGGCGCGGTAGGCCATGGCCCTCTTGCTGACTGTTTCTCTGTGTGTGTGTGTGTGTGTGTGTGTGTGTGTGTGTGTGTGTGTGTGATACCTTGGCGCGGTAGGCCATGGCCCTCTTGCTGACTGTTTCTCTGTGTGTGTGTGTGTGTGTGTGGTACCTTGGCGCGGTAGGCCATGGCCCTCTTGCTGACTGTTTCTGTGTGTGTGTGTGTGTGTGTGTGTGTGTGTGTGTGTGTGTGTGTGTGTGTGTGTGTGATACCTTGGCGCGGTAGGCCATGGCCCTCTTGCTGACTGTTTCTCTGTGTGTGTGTGTGTGTGTGTGTGTGTGGTACCTTGGCGCGGTAGGCCATGGCCCTCTTGCTGACTGTTTCTCTGTGTGTGTGTGTGTGTGTGTGTGTGTGTGTGGTACCTTGGCGCGGTAGGCCATGGCCCTCTTGCTGACTGTTTCTCTGTGTGTGTGTGTGTGTGTGTGTGTGTGTGTGTGTGTGTGTGTGTGGTACCTTGGCGCGGTAGGCCATGGCCCTCTTGCTGACTGTTTCTCTGTGTGTGTGTGTGTGTGTGTGTGTGTGTGTGTGTGTGGTACCTTGGCGCGGTAGGCCATGGCCCTCTTGCTGACTGTTTCTCTGTGTGTGTGTGTGTGTGTGTGTGTGTGGTACCTTGGCGCGGTAGGCCATGGCCCTCTTGCTGACTGTTTCTCTGTGTGTGTGTGTGTGTGTGTGTGTGTGTGTGTGTGGTACCTTGGCGCGGTAGGCCATGGCCCTCTTGCTGACTGTTTCTCTGTGTGAGTGTGAGTGTGTGTGTGTGTGTGTGTGTGTGTGTGTGTGTGTGGTACCTTGGCGCGGTAGGCCATGGCCCTCTTGCTGACTGTTTCTCTGTGTGTGTGTGTGTGTGTGTGTGGTACCTTGGCGCGGTAGGCCATGGCCCTCTTGCTGACTGTTTCTCTCTGTGTGTGTGTGTGTGTGTGTATGTGTGTGGTACCTTGGCGCGGAAGGCCATGGCCCTCTTGCTGACTATTTCTCTGTGTGTGTGTGTGTGTGTGTGTGTGTGTGTGTGTGTGTGTGTGTGTGTGTGTGTGTGTGTGGTACCTTGGCGCGGTAGGCCATGGCCCTCTTGCTGACTGTTTCTCTGTGTGTGTGTGTGTGTGTGTGTGTGTGTGTGTGTGGTACCTTGGCGCGGTAGGCCATGGCCCTCTTGCTGACTGTTTCTCTGTGTGTGTGTGTGTGTGTGTGTGTGGTACCTTGGCGCGGTAGGCCATGGCCCTCTTGCTGACTGTTTCTCTGTGTGTGTGTGTGTGTGTGTGTCTGTGGTACCTTGCCGCGGTAGGCCATGGCCCTCTTGCTGACTGTTTCTCTGTGTGTGTGTGTGTGTGTGTGGTACCTTGGCGCGGTAGGCCATGGCCCTCTTGCTGACTGTTTCTCTCTGTGTGTGTGTGTGTGTGTGTGTGTGTGTGTGTGTGTGTGTGTGTGTGTGGTACCTTGGCGCGGAAGGCCATGGCCCTCTTGCTGACTGTTTCTCTCTGTGTGTGTGTGTGTGTGTGTGTGTGTGGTACCTTGGCGCGGTAGGCCATGGCCCTCTTGCTGACTGTTTCTCTGTGTGTGTGTGTGTGTGTGTGGTACCTTGGCGCGGTAGGCCATGGCCCTCTTGCTGACTGTTTCTGTGTGTGTGTGTGTGTGTGTGTGTGTGTGTGTGTGTGTGTGTGGTACCTTGCCGCGGTAGGCCATGGCCCTCTTGCTGACTGTTTCTCTGTGTGTGTGTGTGTGTGTGGTACCTTGCCGCGGTAGGCCATGGCCCTCTTGCTGACTGTTTCTCTGTGTGTGTGTGTGTGTGTGTGTGTGTGTGTGTTTGTGGTACCTTGGCGCGGTAGGCCATGGCCCTCTTGCTGACTGTTTCTCTGTGTGTGTGTGTGTGTGTGTGTGTGTGTGTGTGTGTGTGTGTGGTACCTTGGCGCGGTAGGCCATGGCCCTCTTGCTGACTGTTTCTCTGTGTGTGTGTGTGTGTGTGTGGGGTACCTTGGCGCGGTAGGCCATGGCCCTCTTGCTGACTGTTTCTCTGTGTGTGTGTGTGTGTGTGTGTGTGTGGGGTACCTTGGCGCGGTAGGCCATGGCCCTCTTGCTGACTGTTTCTCTGTGTGTGTGTGTGTGTGTGTGTGTGTGTGTGTGTGTGTGTGGTACCTTGGCGCGGTAGGCCATGGCCCTCTTGCTGACTGTTTCTCTGTGTGTGTGTGTGTGTGTGTGTGTGTGTGTGTGTGTGTGTGGTACCTTGGCGCGGTAGGCCATGGCCCTCTTGCTGACTGTTTCTCTGTGTGTGTGTGTGTGTGTGTGTGTGTGTGTGTGGTACCTTGGCGCGGTAGGCCATGGCCCTCTTGCTGACTGTTTCTCTGTGTGTGTGTGTGTGTGTGGTACCTTGGCGCGGTAGGCCATGGCCCTCTTGCTGACTGTTTCTCTGTGTGTGTGTGTGTGTGTGTGGTACCTTGGCGCGGTAGGCCATGGCCCTCTTGCTGACTGTTTCTCTGTGTGTGTGTGTGTGTGGTACCTTGGCGCGGTAGGCCATGGCCCTCTTGCTGACTGTTTCTCTGTGTGTGTGTGTGTGTGTGTGGTACCTTGGCGCGGTAGGCCATGGCCCTCTTGCTGACTGTTTCTCTGTGTGTGTGTGTGTGTGTGT
>NC_043996.1:35272525-35310025 GCF_902150065.1 Myripristis murdjan
AAAACACCGCCCAAACACACCCAAACACACCGCCCAAACACACCGCCCAAACACACCCAAACACACCGCCCAAACACACCACCATTAACCAGGAACACACTGCTGCTAATCATGAATACAAACAAAATACAGATATTAGCCCTTCCAGGCAGTGTTACAGCAGCTGCTACAGCTCGTCAGCAGCTGGTTCATTAGAGTCTGGTTCGTCAGAGTCTGGTTCGTCAGAGTCTGGTTCGTCAGAGTCTGGTTCGTCAGTAGCTGGTTCGTCAGTAGCTGGTTCGTCAGAGTCTGGTTCATCAGCAGCTGGTTCGTCAGAGTCTGGTTCATCAGCAGCTGGTTTGTCAGCAGCTGGTTCGTCAGCAGTTGGTTCGTCAGCAGCTGGTTCGTCAAGGTCTGGTTCATCAGCAGCTGGTTCGTCAGAGTCTGGTTCGTCAGCAGCTGGTTCGTTAGCACCTGGTTCGTCAGAGTCTGGTTCGTCAGCAGCTGGTTCGTCAGAGTCTGGTTAATCAGAGTCTGGTTCGTCAGCAGCTGGTTCGTCAGAGTCTGGTTCGTCAGAGTCTGATTCGTCAGCAGCTGGTTCATGAGAGTCTGGTTCGTCAGCAGCTGGTTCGTCAGAGTCTGGTTCGCCAGAGTCTGGTTCGTCAGCAGCTGGTTCATGAGAGTCTGGTTCGTGAGCAGCTAGTTCATCAGAGTCTGGTTCGTCAGAGTCTGGTTCGTCAGAGTCTGGTTAATCAGAGTCTGGTTCGTCAGCAGCTGGTTCGTCAGAGTCTGGTTCGTCAGAGTCTGGTTCGTCAGAGTCTGGTTCATCAGCAGCTGGTTCATCAGAGTCTGGTTAATCAGAGTCTGGTTCGTCAGAGTCTGGTTCGTCAGAGTCTGGTTCGTCAGCAGCTGGTTCGTCAGAGTCTGGTTCGTCAGCAGTTGGTTAATCAGAGTCTGGTTCGTCAGAGTCTGGTTCGCCAGAGTCTGGTTCGTCAGCAGCTGGTTCATGAGTCTGGTTCGTGAGCAGCTGGTTCGTCAGAGTCTGCTTCGTCAGAGTCTGGTTCGTTAGCAGCTGGTTCGTCAGCAGCTGGTTCGTCAGAGTCTGGTTCGTCAGAGTCTGGTTCGTCAGAGTCTGGTTCGTCAGCAGCTGGTTCGTCAGCAGCTGGTTCGTCAGAGTCTGGTTCGTCAGAGTCTGGTTCGTCAGAGTCTGGTTCGTCGGTCTGGTTCGTCAGCAGCTGATTCGTCAGAGTCTGGTTCGTCAGCAGCTGGTTCGTCAGAGTCTGATTCGTCAGCAGCTGGTTCGTCAGAGTCTGGTTCGTCAGCAGCTGGTTCGTCAGCAGCTGGTTCGTCAGAGTCTGGTTCGTCAGCACCTGGTTCGTCAGCAGCTGGTTCGTCAGCAGCTGGTTCGTCAGAGTCTGCTTGGTCAGAGTCTGGTTCGTCAGCACCTGATTCGTCAGAGTCTGGTTCGTCAGCAGCTGGTTCGTCAGCAGCTGGTTCGTCAGAGTCTGGTTCGTCAGAGTCTGATTCGTCAGAGTCTGGTTCGTCAGCAGCTGGTTCGTCAGAGTCTGGTTCGTCAGCAGCTGGTTCGTCAGCAGCTGGTTCGTCAGCAGCTGGTTCGTCAGAGTCTGGTTCGTCAGAGTCTGGTTCGTCAGAGTCTGGTTCGTCAGCAGCTGGTTCGTCAGAGTCTGGTTCGTCAGAGTCTGATTCGTCAGAGTCTGGTTCGTCAGCAGCTGGTTCGTCAGAGTCTGGTTTGTCAGAGTCTGGTTCGTCAGCAGCTGGTTCGTCAGCACCTGATTCGTCAGAGTCTGGTTCATCAGCAGCTGGTTCGTCAGCACCTGGTTCGTCAGAGTCTGGTTCGTTAGCAGCTGGTTCGTCAGAGTCTGGTTCGTCAGAGTCTGGTTCGTCAGAGTCTGGTTCGTCAGCAGCTGGTTCGTCAGAGTCTGGTTCGTCAGAGTCTGGTTCGTCAGAGCCTGGTTCGTCAGAGTCTGGTTCGTCAGCAGCTGGTTCATCAGAGTCTGGTTCGTCAGAGTCTGGTTCGTCAGCACCTGATTCGTCAGAGTCTGGTTCGTCAGAGTCTGGTTCGTCAGAGCCTGGTTCGTCAGAGCCTGGTTCGTCAGAGTCTGGTTCGTCAGCAGCTGGTTCATCAGAGTCTGGTTCGTCAGAGTCTGGTTCGTCAGCACCTGATTCGTCAGAGTCTGGTTCGTCAGAGTCTGGTTCGTCAGAGTCTGGTTCGTCAGCAGCTGGTTCGTCAGAGTCTGGTTCGTCAGCAGCTGGTTCGTCAGAGTCTGATTCGTCAGCAGCTGGTTCTTCAGCAGCTGGTTCGTCAGCAGGTGGTTCGTCAGAGTCTGGTTCGTCAGCAGCTGGTTCGTCAGCAGCTGGTTCGTCAGAGTCTGGTTCGTCAGAGTCTGGTTCGTCAGAGTCTAATTCGTCAGCAGCTGGTTCGTCAGCAGCTGGTTCGTCAGAGTCTGGTTCGTCAGCAGCTGGTTCGTCAGCAGCTGGTTCATCAGAGTCTGCTTCGTCAGAGTCTGGTTCGTCAGCACCTAATTCGTCAGAGTCTGGTTCGTCAGCAGCTGGTTCGTCAGCAGCTGGTTTGTCAGAGTCTGGTTCGTCAGAGTCTGATTCGTCAGAGTCTGATTCGTCAGAGTCTGGTTCGTCAGCAGCTGGTTCGTCAGAGTCTGGTTCGTCAGCAGGTGGTTCGTCAGAGTCTGGTTCGTCAGAGTCTGGTTCGTCAGCAGCTGGTTCGTCAGAGTCTGGTTCGTCAGAGTCTGATTCGTCAGAGTCTGGTTTGTCAGCAGCTGGTTCGTCAGAGTCTGGTTCGTCAGCAGCTGGTTCGTCAGCAGCTGGTTCGTCAGAGTCTGGTTCATCAGCAGCTGGTTCGTCAGCACCTGGTTTGTCAGAGTCTGGTTTGTCAGAGTCTGGTTCGTTAGCAGCTGGTTCGTCAGAGTCTGGTTCGTCGGAGTCTGGTTCGTCAGAGCCTGGTTCGTCAGAGTCTGGTTCATCAGAGTCTGGTTCGTCAGCAGCTGGTTCATCAGAGTCTGGTTCGTCAGAGTCTGGTTCGTCAGCACCTGATTCGTCTGAGTCTGGTTCGTCAGAGTCTGGTTCGTCAGCACCTGATTCGTCAGAGTCTGGTTCGTCAGCACCTGGTTCGTCAGAGTCTGGTTCGTCAGAGTCTGGTTCGTCAGCAGCTGGTTCGTCAGCACCTGATTCGTCAGAGTCTGGTTCGTCAGAGTCTGGTTCGTCAGCACCTAATTCGTCAGAGTCTGGTTCGTCAGCAGCTGGTTCGTCAGCAGCTGGTTTGTCAGAGTCTGGTTCGTCAGAGTCTGATTCGTCAGAGTCTGATTCGTCAGAGTCTGGTTCGTCAGCAGCTGGTTCGTCAGAGTCTGGTTCGTCAGCAGGTGGTTCGTCAGAGTCTGGTTCGTCAGCAGCTGGTTCGTCAGAGTCTGGTTCGTCAGAGTCTGATTCGTCAGAGTCTGGTTTGTCAGCAGCTGGTTCGTCAGAGTCTGGTTCGTCAGCAGCTGGTTCGTCAGCAGCTGGTTCGTCAGAGTCTGGTTCATCAGCAGCTGGTTCGTCCGCACCTGGTTTGTCAGAGTCTGGTTTGTCAGAGTCTGGTTCGTTAGCAGCTGGTTCGTCAGAGTCTGGTTCGTCAGAGTCTGGTTCGTCGGAGTCTGGTTCGTCAGAGTCTGGTTCATCAGAGTCTGGTTCGTCAGCAGCTGGTTCATCAGAGTCTGGTTCGTCAGAGTCTGGTTCGTCAGCACCTGATTCGTCTGAGTCTGGTTCGTCAGAGTCTGGTTCGTCAGCACCTGATTCGTCAGTGGTGGTTAGCGTGTGGCTCGTTAACGTGTGGTTAGCGTGTGGCTCGTTAGCGTGTGGTTAGCGTGTGGTTAGCGTGCTGACACTCACGGTGGCGGTTTGGTCGGCCGTCCATCAAACTTGTCTTTGAGCTGCCTCTCTGCCTTGGTGAGGACGGACCGGACGTGCTCGTCTGAGTTCACGTCTGGATGAGCTTCATGGTAAGCTCGCATGCTGTCCTGCACACACACACGCACACGCACACGCACGCACACACAGCAATTATTAAATCCCAAATACACACCAACAGCAGTATTTCCTGCTGAGTACTACACCCTAAAAAAAACAGGGTTCTTCAGGTGAGTGTTCCATGTAGCCCCATGATGACTTGGAGAACCCAGACACAGAACCTCGTGTGGTTCCTTAAAGGACCCCGTGTGGTTCCTTAAAGGAACTCGTGTGGTTCCTTAAAGGACCCCGTGTGGTTCCTTAAAGGACCCCGTGTGGTTCCTTAAAGGACCCCGTGTGGTTCCTTAAAGAACCCTGTGTGGTACCTCGTAGTCTTTCTGCAGCTCCAGAGCCTTGCTGATCCATTTGAGCCTCCTCTTGTCGGACAGCTGCGACCACTGCCTCCTCAGAGCCTCCTTCAGCTCCTTCTGACTCACCTGGACCCGCGCACGCACACACACACACACACACACACACACACACACACACACACAGAGTCATAAGAAGCTTCAAAGTGGTATGAAGACAGACAAGGACTAGAGAAGAGACACATCTGAGGCAGTGTGTGTGTGTGCGTGTGTGTGTGTGTGTGTGTGTGTGCGTGTGTGTGTGCGTGTGTGTGTGTGCGTGCGTGCGTGTGTGTGTGTGTGTGTGTACCTCCGGGTGCAGCTTCATGTAGGTCTTCTTCTCGTGGTTGTACCACAGCTGCTGGGGGGTCTTGGGTTTCTCGGGCAGGTCGGACTTCTTCCTCTCCTCCATGAGCTCGGGGTGCTCCTCCCTGCAGCCGCACCAACAAGACAAGACAAGACAAGAGCAGCCGGGCTCATTTCAGAGGGTTAAGGAGCTAGCGCCACCTGGTGGGCAGGGGAGACAGGACAGCTTAAGGCTTGTCCTACAGCTGGGAGGGGTTTAGGACAGGAGAGGTGTAGGACCTGTTCACCTGTCCTGACTGCTCTCCTACCTCACCTCCTAACCTCATTTCAGGTTCTTTCAAACACACTGCAGCCCTCCACAGTAACACACACATTTACATCATCATTATTATCATTGGTTAGCCATTCAGTTAGCTGGCTAGTCACTGAGTTCATGAGTTGGTCAGTCAGTCAGACAGACTAGTTAACCACTGACCTACTGCTGGTTAGTTAGCTATGACTAGTTAGCCTCCAGGTGAGAACTCACTTGAAACGAGCCATGTTCTTCTCAAAGGACTCTTTCTCCCGCTGGAACTCGGTGATGTACTTTTGCTGAAGAAAAACAAATCAAATCAAATAATTAACCTCTGTCATTATTAAATCTGCTACCCATATCTCTGCAGCATTAATGTGTGTGTGTGTGTGTGTGTGTGTGTGTGTGAGCTCCTCACCTTCTTCTTCTCTGGCAGCTCCTTGTACTTCTTGGACAGGATCTTGGTGAGGTCCAGGTTGCTCATCTCGGGGTGGATCTTGGCGTACTTTGCTCGTTTCTCCATGAAGAAGCGGAAATACGGCGTCAGCGGTTTCTTTGGGAAGTCTGGGTGAGTCTGAGGGAGGGGTCAAAGGTCACAGAGCTTTAGGTTAAGGCCAGTCTCTAACATCCTGATGATGTCAGATCCATGACATCGTCGCGCTCCTACCTTGAGCTTCTTGCCTTTGTACGGGTTCTTGACAAACTCGATGGCGTCCACGATGAGCTCCGTCATGGTTCTGTACTTCCGCACCTGGAGACACGAACGGAGCGTCATCCACCCACACGGCCCAGAGCATTATGGGATACGTCTCATTATCATTATTGTTTTATTTCATTATTTATTCAATTCATAAAGGACAGTGTGGACTTTCCTAAGCTATTCACACGAATAAAAAGATGAGTGCACCATGTTTAGCAGGGAAGCTCATTTCCATCTGCAGTCCTTAGAAAACATTGAAACATTAAAACAATCAACACAATAACACAATAAAACACGCATTAAAACAAACAGCCCTGCACATATCAGATACCAATACATACAATATAAACACTACATGGTGTGCACATGTGTGTACATGCCATACGGCCCAAGTCACAAACCACACGGTGCCATACACACATAAACAACCTAAACATTCCTAATGTAAAGGTGCCGGTTAGGTCGTAGAAATTATTACTGCAGACTGAAAGTGGCACTGCAGAGAGCCTGTAAACCTATTAGCATTATAATGTAAAGTGCCGATGCTAAATATTAAAGTCATGAGAGTTATTGATATCATCAGATATGACTGCAGATGTTATCCTGCTGCGAGCTGAGCCTGACTGGAGGTCAGAGGTCAGAGGTCAGAGGTCGTACCTCAGAGGACACCTTCTGCCACTTCTGCTTGCACATGTCTCCGGTGAAGCTGCCGAAGCAAACCTTCTCCCAGTCGAAGTGCGACTCGGTCGTTTTGTACTTCATGGCGTCTCCGTCCGGCAGCAGCCCGCGAATCCTCTCCAGCAGCGTCAGGCAGTCCTCCTTACTCCACTCATCTGACACACACACACACACACACACACGTCACTGCCTGCTGGCCGGCTGATCAGCTGATTCAAAGCTGATACTGATTATTAGTAATCAACACTGGCAGCTGATATTCAGGCCGACATTCATTTGTAGTGAATCTGAAAAAGGCCTCAGTGTGGAAACACCAACACAAACCTCACTCACTCAGTATCAGTTAGATCAGATCATTGATCGTTAGATTCATACATATCAATCCGGTGTGGGGGGGGCTGATCACCGGCCTCTCTGTCTGTCTCTCTGCCTGTCTGTCTCTCTCTCTTTCTCTCTCTCTGTCTGTCTCTCTCTCTTTCTGTCTGTCTGTCTGTCAGTGGTGAGGCAGATCTAGCTGCTGTTTCTTGGTCTTTACAGAGTGTGTGTGTGTGTGTGAGTGTGTGTGTGTGTGTGTGTGTCTGTCCCGCAGTAACTCGGAGCAGCTCATTAAAAAAACACAGAAGTAATGAGCTAGTTGTTGTGGTTGTTGGGCTGTGAGCTGTGTTCAGGTGAGTCTGTACCTGGCTCGCTCTTGATCCTTGTGGTCTGCGAGGCGGAGGAGATGTTGCTGCTGCCGTTCATGATGACAGAGCCAACGCCCCACCACCGTCCTGCACACACACACACACACACACAGAGGTACAGATAACACACAAAATTAGGGCTGCACTGAAACTAATGACTATTTTCATTATGAATTATTAAGTGTAAAAAAAGTCTGATAGGAAGTGGTCAGAGTCTAAAGTGACGCCTTCAAATGTCCTCAGTCTGACCTGCAGCCAAAAAAAAGTAAGTTTGATAAAGATATGAACGGAGGAAAGGGAGACCGTCTGAGCGTCTCGGTGTAGCTGACACACAGCAGCTGCTGATTTTACATGAGAAATGACTAAAACCATTCATCAGTTATCAAAACCTGAACTGATTTTTGTCTGTTCTGTTCTACCTGTTTTGCATTAAAGTTGTCCAAAAGGTAGAGTGGCCCTGCAACCAAACCCCAGCACAGCACAGCGGGTCTCCACTGTGAGAGGTGTATTTTAATGAGGTTTTTATTGTACAGGAGAGCACATGTCAATGTACTGATGCTTTGTTGACTATATTATCACCAGTTATAGCTCATGCCGTACTGAGCAGACTAGTGCCCAGTCAGCAGCTCTGCAGGGCCTGCTGGCTGTGGTCAGACTGGATGTGAGGGACTTTGTGTTCAGTGATTAGAGAATTCCTGAGCGGCTGATCCTGCAGCTCCTGCCCGCCCACAGCGCCCGGACCCCCGCCCGCCCGGCCAGGGCCAGCCCGCCGAGCAGACGCTTCCCCCCGGTGCGGAGCGTCACCGCGGCCCGCTGACAAGGTCAAACACACCGTGGCAGCGGAGGGAGCTTTCTGCCCGTAAAGTGCATACATTTTGGACGCTTTGGCCTTTAGGTTGATTCTAAATACTCGACCTACGTGTTAACAGCCATGAGGCGGGTTCAGTGTGTGTGTTACCCTGGCAGGATGAGCCGTGTGTGTGTGTGTGTGTGTGTGTGTGTGTGTGTGTGTGTGTGTGTGTGTGTGTGTGTGTGTGTGTGTGTGTGTGTGTGTGTGTGTGTGTGTGTGTGTGTTTGAGGCTTTAAGCTTAGCTGAGCTCCGTTATCTCGTGAGGAAAACAATCAGCTACCAAACTCCATTAAAAAATCTGTAAGTTCAAGAAAAAGCCCGTTTATCAGCAAAAGTATAAAGCCGAGGAAGATCGCCGAGGATCTGAACTGTTTACTAAGAGCAGCTCTGCGATGCGGCTGAGACTTAACATCGATCAACAACTGTTTAAATACTTAACATTTAAATTTCAATATAATTTGTAAACAGGTCCGTCCGGTATTCCAATGATCCGCTTCCACCTCGACACGCGGCGGAGGGCAGTAGAGAGCAGAGGGAACCAATTATAAATGTTCAGATTTTACCAAAACAGAGCGATGCTCGATGGATTATTTATACGCCGAAATTACCATAAGGCCCTGCCGGTCCGTGCCAGGCATCCCGTCATGCACCACACGCTGCGTGTTTTCCGCCGAGCGAGGCGGCGTTAGAGGTGGCAGCTTTTGGGAAGCAGGCTCCGTGCCGCCCGCACGGCGCGGCGGAACGCTGTCGAGGTGACTCTTCACTAAAGCCAGCGGGCCGTCGGGCTCCAGATGCCCAGTAATGGCGCCCGACCTCCGGCAGGAGTCACCACGTAGCTTCCGTTGGCACGCGCAGGGCTGCTCGAACATTAGCAAGAAAACCTTCGGCCGAACGAGTCAAATGTCACGAAAAAAATCGAAAATATAAACTACAAACGTTTTATACGTGACACTTTATTATTTTTCCATCAGACAAATCAATTTGACACGTGTAGTGAACCGATAATCGCATTATTTATCCAAACTGCTGTTAAATTTCGTCGACATCGATGTTTGGATTTGTGGAAAAAAAAAAAAACAGTGTAATGGCGAAAGTGACCCGAAGCGAAGGATCCAGCTGCCCGGAGTGACGGGAGTCCGCTGGGCTCGGTGCTGAGCGGGCTGGCGGACTCGCTGCTGCCCCGCTAGCCTTCACTGCGAAGCCGCCATGAATGTTCAGGAGACTCGGGGACAAATGAGCAGAAAAACCCCAGAAATTGGTGGAAAATCACAACTTACTACTCACCTTCCGATTTAGATTGGAACCAGGGTTACTACTGCACACCAGTGTGATCGTTTTGATTATTTCGGGGCTTTCAAAGTGTATTTTTTTCTGTCGTAAACCCCGGGGAGTCAGGTCGAAACGGATCCGACAAAAGGAGCGTCTAGTTCGGTATGAAACTCCGCCCAGCGCCGCAGGGGGAGGAACTCCGGGGGAAAACATGAGGACAAAGGCGGAGGATGAAACCAGAGACAGCGGCTAAAACACCAGCCAAAGCCGCTTAAAATCTGCTTTACATATTCAACTGATATTTTCATTACATTTATTCAACGCAGGCACTACACAGGTGGCAGAAATAATCGGCGACAAGATGTGTTTTTTCTGTAAATCCAGCGTGATGATTTGAACCTGGTCCGGGTCCAGATGCTGAACCGGCGGAGAGACAGAGGACTGGGGCCCCGGGACCCGACGGCCAGACATCGGCGGGAGTGATGCGAGATCCGGGGGACGCGGAGGCTGGTGGTCCCGGCTCCTGCTCGGGCCCCGGGCTCCGGGAGACCGTGCACACGTGCTCAGGCCCGGCGGAGCTGCGGGTCTCCATCCCGGTGCGTCCCGGTGATCATGAGCCGTGATGCCGGGCGGAGATGAACCTGCATGCTGCGGGATGGAGGCTGGCAGGGCAGCAGCAGCAGCCACATGGCTCCTGCCTGCCCACCCCGCCTGTCAGCCTGTCAGTCAACACACACACACACACACACACACACACACACACACACACACACTGATTCCCGTGTTCCCATCGCAGATCAATGAGCCGCTCTCCTGTCGGCTCAGTCTGCAGGGAGCGTCACTTCACACACAAACCAAACAACATGAACATGCTGCTTTCCTGCACATGTGCATGAACACCGACCCACGAAATAAACCTGATGATGCAGGGGCCCCACAACTCACACGGTTAAAGGGGCCCCCGCGGCCCCCATCACCGCAGAGCAAGTCTGCGGCCTTGAGTGTGTGTGTGTGTGTGTGTGTGTGTGTGTGTGTGTGTGTGTGTGTGTGTGTGTGTGTGTGTGTGTGGGGACGGGTTCCAGCAACCCCCCCACAGAGCAGCAGCTCCTGGCAGGTGTTAGCTCTCTGTCGCCCCCTGCTGTCGCGGAGGTTTTGCAGACTGACATTAAAAATGCATTTTTAATTTTTTAAAAAATCGAATTATACTTGTAGTTTAATTTCTAAAATTTAAAGATAGATAACATTTAAAATTTAAATTATACATATAATTTAGTAATTTTTTTATTTTATAATTCTCTTATTTTCTTTCTATCTTTTTCTTTGAGCTAGTTTCCAATTTCTGACCTCGACTTCCTGTCAAACAGTGACATCATCATCCTGCACCATTGTGTGGAAATTAAAATTTCAACCAATAAAACCATTGGACATGCTCTCTCATCCACCTGTCCCTTCAAAATAAAAGTGTGTCTCTCCCAAACTGAGCCCCTGTTGGGTTTGGGCTTGGTTCGCTCCGCTCACACTTCCTGTTTCAACAGGAAATGTATCAGATCAGGACAGTAAGAGTCCGTGTGAGAGACGTCAAACTAGAAACTGCAAACATTTTGGACAAACGGTTTTGAGTCTTTTAAAGCAACGTTCCAAACCTCCAGCCTCAGTGTCGCCCTCTGCTGGCAGCAGTTGGCACTGCAGCCACATGACGATGATGATGATGATGGTGTGTGTGTGTGTGTGTGTGTGCGTGTTCTGCGTGGACGTCTGGATCAGTGACAGTAAAAGCTATGAGAGTTTTCCTGCTGAGAGACGCACAAAAGCAAATTCACTTTTCCTTTTTTGTCTTTTAGTGGTGAAACATGAGGCTCTGCTGTGAAAACACAACAACAACAACAACAACAACAACAGGAAGTCGTCGCTCCCAAACTCACAGTCACAACCCTCTGACTGAGACTTTAATAATCTGAATAATCCTAATCTGCAGGATTCATCACTTACACATCCTGTCCTCACACCTGTACCCACCCACACACACACACACACACACACAGACCTGGTAATATGCAGCTTGTGAGCCGGTGAGTCCAGCGGAGCGCTCTGATGTCATGATGGAGGAAACTCAGTTTGTCTTTACAGGAGGAACGATTCCCCTCAAGTATTTTGGACTTCGTCAGAATTTAATTAATTATTCTATGAGCTTCTTTCATTTTGATGTACATGACTTCAGCTCTTATTTTATTCATGTTTGTTCATATGTGAAATGACTAACCGTCACGTTTGGCTGAATTAACTGATTGTAGTCGCTTCCTGTCAGCCATCGGCCAATCAGAGCCGAGTTCTGCCGATGCCCAGAGTGTGTAAAATGTCACACACACACACATACACACACACACACATACACACACACACACACACACACACACACACTGGCTGCATGCAGACTCCAGACAGGTTCAGGGAACAGAATCTTTATTAATCAGCTTGATGTTACAGTGACAGAGTTTTGGGTGGCATTTCCCTTTAAAAGCAGGAAGCCTGAAACATCCCAGCTGATGTTCGGCTCCCGTCACAAACCCAGACCCTCAGAGATAAGGATGTGTTTAATAATGAACACGTTAGTTTCCACAGTGAATAAAGCGGCTGCAGGTTCCAGAAGGTTCCTGCTGATCTCAGAGCTGCCACATCACTCCTCCTCCTCCTCCTCCTCCTCCTCCTCGCCACATCACTCCTCCTCCTCCTCCTCCTCCTCCTCCCTTTCCTCCAGCCGCTGGTTTCCATTCATTCCACTACGATATGAACATGAACTTTCAGAGCCTTCACACTTTCTTCACTCCAGTTTTCCATCAGCCCAATAAAGTCCTCCACATGAGTTTTCCTAAAAGCAGCAGCACTGTTGGCTTTTCAGGACTTTTTCACACTGAAACGCTCCCTCCTCCTCCTCCCCCCTCCTCCTCCTCCTCCTCCTCCTCCTCCTCCTCCTCCTCCTCCAGGGAAAATAGTCCCTAAGCAGGGAAGCGTTTTGCTTTCCACAGCCGATCATCAGCTGTGTGGTTTGTGAGTGTTGAGCAGAACATTATGAGGCGGCTGCTTCAGCCACAGACTCTCAGTCTGACTCTGAGCTGTTAATTTAAATCTGTATTGATCTCAGAGTGCAGATCGGATCGAGCCGCAGACTCGGCTCGTCCTGCATCTCCAGGTGACATTTACTGCCTACGTGTTGCCTTCAGTGTCATCATGTAAACTCCAGAAGTGCAGGAAGCTGCCCAGAACACACCGGACCATCAGCAAGAAACTACAAAGGAAGAATAACGGAGAAAAAGAAAAAAGAGAAGAAAGAAATAAAAGGAAAAAGGAAAGGAGCTGAAATGACGAAACAAAAAGTCCCGAAAACCTGAAAAACCTCAAAACAAAACATTTTTTCCCTGTAACATCATTTAAACTATAGAATCCAAAGTATTTTCAGTCTAGTTTCTGTAACTTTTCCTGTAGTTTGTTATAACTCGCTGATCATTTCTCTCTTTCTCTCTCAGCTCTTTTTTTTTTTCGGAGCTAATTTCCAGGTCATTGTCTGCTAAATGTTTTTTTCACTTTTCCACCTGTGTTCCTGCCCACACACACACACACACACACACACACACAGAAAGTTCTGGACTGGAGGTTCCAGGTGACAATCAGCATCCTGCTGGCAGCAGTGGGCGGGGTTTATGTGGTTAGCGGCGTTAGCGTAGCATCAGTTTGATTTTAATTCCCTGAATTCCCATTCTTTTGTCATTTTTTTTTTTAAACCTTTTGTGTAATTTTTCTGGTTAATATGATTTTAAATCTAATTATATATATTGTTAATAACCATACTATTTCATATTAGAAATATAGTTTTATGGTATTTTCTTTCTACTTTGGATTTTTTTTTTTTTTTTTTTTTTTGCTAATAATTTTCTTGTCATTTCTTAGCTGGCACTTTGTTAATTTTCCAGTCCGTTTTTTAAAAATGATTTTTCTAGCAGTGTGTGTGAGACAGCATGGGAAACCACACACTCTCTACCTGTTCACTGTAGTGTGTGTGTGAAGGCTGTGAGTGTGAGAGACGTGAAGCTGCCACTAACAGGTGAAGAGGAGACGTTGTGTTAGTGTCACACACACACACACACACACACACACACACACACACAGCACATGATGATGAAGCAGCCGAGGCCATCAGAGTCATAAAAATAAAAGCTCATCTTCAAAAATACAAAAGAGATTTAAAAACAGAAACATGATTTCAGCGCTAACAGTCCCTCCGTCTCCACGGCTACAGATATGCTAATGAGGGAGGACGCCGTCGGACCAATCCCGTGGCGGCGGCGGGTCACACGGGCATCTGCCTGTGGGAGTACTCGTCCTGCCCCTCCCACTCCTCCAGGTGGGGCTCTGCATCGTCTGCATCCAGCTGCAGGACAGAGGGCAGAGGGCGTCGTCATGGTAACAAATAATAACATGTAGACTGTAAATGTGTTTGCCTGCATTGCCCAGCGCGCGCGCGTGTGTGTGTGTACGTGTGTGTGTGTGTGTGTGTGTGTGTGTGTGTGTGTGTGTGACTCACACACTGCAGCTCCCGGCGGCTGAAGATGCGCGGCAGCAGCAGCGTCTTCAGCGGGACGGTGAGCAGCAGCACGAAGGGGAAGGCGAGCGCCGCCGCCGTCGACATGACGACCCACAGCAGAGAGAGACAGGCCACCTGCAGCACGGTGAACAGGTGCATCCTCAGGGTCCGCACCTGAACCACAGACAGGTGAGACACAGACAGGTGAGAGACACACAGATATATGTGTGGGGGCGTGGCGTGGGGGCGGGGCTCACCTTGCAGACGTAGGTGTGGTCGGGGTGGTGTGGGGGCGTGGCTTGGGGGCGGGGCTCACCTTGCGGACGTAGGTGTGGTCGGGGTGGTGTGGGGGCGGGGCTCACCTTGCGGACGTAGGTGTGGTCAGGGTGGTGTGGGGGCGTGGCGTGGGGGTGTGGCTCACCTTGCGGACGTAGGTGTGGTCGGGGTGGTGTGGGGGCGTGGCATGGCATGGGGGCGGGGCTCACCTTGTGGACGTAGGTGTGGTCGGGGTGGTACTTGGGGGCAGGGCAGGGGGCGGGGCTCACCTTGCGGACGTAGGTGTGGTCGGGGTGGTACTTGGGGGGCGGAGCAGGGGGCGGGGCTCACCTTGCGGACGTAGGTGTGGTCAGGGTGGTGTGTGGGCGTGGCGTGGGGGCGGGGCTCACCTTGCGGACGTAGGTGTGGTCGGGGTGGTGTGGGGGCGTGGCGTGGGGGCGTGGCTCACCTTGCGGACGTAGGTGTGGTCGGGGTTGTATGTGTGTGTGTGGCGTGGGGGCGGGACTCACCTTGCGGACGTAGGTGTGGTCGGGGTTGTATGTGTGTGTGTGGGCGTGGCGTGGGGGCGGGGCTCACCTTGCGGACGTAGGTGTGGTCGGGGTTGTATGTGTGTGTGTGAGCGTGGCGTGGGGGCGGGGCTCACCTTGTGGACGTAGGTGTGGTCGGGGTGGTACTTGGGGGCGGGGCAGGGGGCGGGGCTCACCTTGCGGACGTAGGTGTGGTCGGGGTGGTGTGGGGGCGGGGCAGGGGGCGGGGCTCACCTTGCGGACGTAGGTGTGGTCGGGGTGGTACTTGGGGGCGGGGCAGGGGGCGGGGCTCACCTTGCGGACGTAGGTGTGGTCGGGGTGGTACTTGGGCGGCTTGAGCAGCAGCAGGAGGCGCTCGCTCAGCTGGATGCCGTTGAGCGACATGACGCCCATGTAGAGGAAGATCCCGAACAGAACCGCCAGGGGGATCTGGCGCAGGACCTCGCCCATCACGATGGACAGACCTGCCGGCACATTTTCAAACGCTGGACTTTAGTGAAGCTCCACTGGCAGGTCGCTCCGAGTCACGAGGCTCGAGTCCAACTGAAGGTCACGAGTCACAGGTGCCCAGTCCAACACCTGTGCTGTTAGCTACACGCCTAAAGCAGTAAACTACAGTAATAGTAGTACTATCAGGAGTAGTACTTGTGGTAGCAGTAGCAGTAGCAGTAGTATCATTAGTAGTACTTGTAGTAGCAGTAGCAGTAGCAGTAGTATCAGTAGTACTACTTGTGGTAGCAGTAGTCGTACTTGTGGTATCAGTAGTAGTACTTGTGGTAGCAGTAGCAGTAGCAGTAGTATCAGTAGTAGTACTTGTGGTAGCAGTAGCAGTAGTATCAGTAGTAGTACTTGTGGTAGCAGTAGCAGAAGCAGTAGTATCAGTAGTAGTACTTGTGGTAGCAGTAGTCGTACTTGTGGTATCAGTAGTAGTATTTGTGGAAGCAGTAGCAGAAGCAGTAGTATCAGTAGTAGTACTTGTGGTAGCAGTAGTCGTACTTGTGGTATCAGTAGTAGTACTTGTGGTAGCAGTAGTCGTATTTGTGGTAGCAGTAGTAGTACTTGTGGTATCAGTAGTATCAGTAGTTTTACTTGTGGTAGCAGTAGCAGTAGTATCAGTAGTAGTACTTGTAGAAGCAGCAGTTGTACTTGTGGTATCAGTAGTACTACTTGTGGTAGCAGTAGTCGTACTTGTGGTAGCAGTAGTAGTACTTGTGGTAGCACTAGCAGTAGCAGTAGTATCAGTAGTAGTACTTGTGCTAGCAGTAGCAGTAGCAGTAGTATCAGTAGTAGTACTTGTGGTAGCAGTAGCAGTAGTATCAGTAGTATCAGTAGTCATACTTGTGGTAGCAGTAGTAGTACTTGTGGTAGCAGTAGTCGTGCTTGTGGTAGCAGTAGTAGTACTTGTGGTAGCAGTAGCAGTAGCAGTAGTATCAGTAGTCATACTTGTGGTAGTAGTAGTAGTACTTGTGGTAGCAGTAGTCGTACTTGTGGTAGCAGTAGTAGTACTTGTGGTAGCAGTAGCAGTAGCAGTAGTATCAGTAGTAGTACTTGTGGTAGCAGTAGTCGTATTTGTGGTAGCAGTAGTAGTACTTGTGGTATCAGTAGTATCAGTAGTAGTACTTGTGGTAGCAGTAGCAGTAGTATCAGTAGTAGTACTTGTAGTAGCAGCAGTATCATCAGCAGTATCTGAGTACCAGACAGACGTACCCACTAAAACAGCCACCAGGAAGCCGGTGACCCGCTGCTCCTTGACCTCCTGGATGCGGGGCTTGTCGCCGGGGGCGACGGCCTTGCTCATGACGGTCAGGGCGTTGGTGTGCGTGACGGAGCGAACCGTGGCGGCGGATAACCAGGGCAGCCCGAAGAGCGCCGAGACTCCGCCCACCACCACGATGATGAGCAGGTCCACGTGGAACCCGGTGCCCTTCACCAGCATCCGCTCCTTCTTACTGCAGATCAGCCTGATCAATACAATCGATTGATTATCAGCTTTGGTCTGATCAGGCCTCCTGATTCAGGTTCAGACTGACCTGATCTCTTTCACAGACACAAGACACAGGCAGAGACACGAGCTGGAAATTAGCGAGAAAATCGTCATAAGAATTATAAGACAGAGTTATAAGGAAATGACCTGAAAGTTAGCACACAAAACAGAGAGAAAATTTAAAAAACAAACGAAAAAAAAATAGGAGAAAATTATAATTACATATTTGAAAATTTATTACAACAAAAATATTTTCTAATAATTTTCTCCTTTTTGTGTGCTAATTTTCAGGTCATTTTCTTGTTTTATTATTTCTTTGTTTTATTTTTCTAATTTTCTTTTCTATCCTGTTGCTTAAATTCAGGTCAGTGTTTGTCATTGTTGGGACTAAATTTTAGGTCATTTTCTTGTAACTTTTTATTAATTTTTTGCTGGTTTGTGGGTAATTTCTGGCTAAGCTGCTTGTTGCCTTGTTGCTGTGTTTTTGAGAGAAATCAGGTGAATCGGCTCAGGTTTCAGTGTGTTACTTTAAACCGAGACAAGAGACAAACAGGAGGGAGGAGGCGGGCTCGTACGCTGTGATCTGCGACTCCATGAAGATGAGGATGAAGACGAGCAGGCCGGGCAGCGCGCTGGCAGCCATCATCCACACGGGAAACTGTCCGTCCGAGCCCAGAGGGGAAACCAGCCAGCCGCGCTTCTCCGGGCTGGACACCGAGAAGCCGCTGGGCACGCTCAGCTTCTGTAACAAGGTGTTTCAGGTCTGTTAGAGCGGCTTTCACCTTCATCATCGCAGCCTGGCATTGTACCGACACACTGCGCCCCGCCCCGCCCCGCCCCGCCCCGCCCCGCCCCGCCCCGTCCCGCTGCAGGAAAACTGAACTGACTGAACACATGTTGACCAAGTTTTCCTTCTGGACAGAATCTGCTGTTGAAAAATGTGATACAAATGTTTTATGTTCATGATGCATAATTAATCATTTGTAATTGGTTCATAATTTCATGCAATAAATAACTAAATACATAAATCATCTGTTGTCAGGTTAAACGTAAATATGATGTGAGTGATGTGTAGTAAGTTCATTAGTGATAGTTAATATCTCGTGCGTCTCCTCTGTGTTCTTTGGACCCAGCAGACGCTCCTGTTTCCCTGACAAGCAGCCGACCAGGTGCTTCGCTTCACCTGTCTTCTTTTACCTGTCTCTCACCTGTCTTTTACCTGTCTTTCACCTGTCTTTTACCTGTCTCTCACCTGTCTTTCACCTGTCTTTCACCTGTCTTTTACCCTTTTTTTTACCAGTGGCGTCACTAGGCTGTTTTATTCGGGGCTAAAGCCCCAGATATTTTGTAATTAGCATATGTGTATACCCTTCATACCTCCGCACGTCTTTTGTGTTGGGGTGCGCGTTAACACAACACTTCCTCTAGATGGCAGTGCTGAGCACCAATAAACCAGCATTAATAAAACATGGCGACTGTGGAAGAAGTTCTTTTATTCTAACCCTAAACGTAAAAAAAAAAAAAAAAAAAAAATGCGTCGGTGGGACGTGAGGCCACTAAACCTCAGCCAGCCCTTCGGGCGTTGATGCATCAACACCTCGGTCACGCCTCACGCCTCAAGGCTGTTTCAGAGAAGCGGCTGGCGTCTGTGTTGTTGTGAGGAGAGCTACAGGTAAGAAATGCCAAAACGTGTCAGAATAGCGTGAGCGTCTGTCTTGTGTGTGTGTGTGTGTGTGTGTGTGTGTGTGTGGCAGCTGACCTGGGTGTAGGTGTCTTCCACGCTGAAGTCCACCAGCACCATGATGAGGATCGCAATGGGAACCCCAAAGTCTCCGATGATCCTACGGAGCTGAAACACACACACACACACACACACACACACACATACACACACACACACACACACAGAGCAGTTTGTTGGATTGTGAGAAGAAGATGCCTGTCAACCTCTTCCATGCTCTGGACACATGAATGTGACTCAGGTGGGAAAACAGCTGATTCGCAAAAAAGCAAGAAATTACTCAGCATTCACAAAAAAATAGTAATATGAATAAATAAATAAATAAATAAAAATAACAACAGTGATAATAACGATAACGACAATAATAACAGCAAAATGTTGGCAAAATGACCAAAATACGCTGCGGTCATGTGACTGACCCGGCCGGGGAAGAAGGCGCTGTTCTTGAACTTGCGCAGGTAGAAGGCGATGAAGTAGGTTCCCGACATGAGCACCAGGGACAGCAGCGCCGTGTTGGGCTCTCCCACCACCTTCCCAGCAGGCCCGGCGGCCGCCGCTGTGGAGTTACACCAAGACGATGCTGTGTCGTTTCCATGGTAACAGCTTTGGAGAGGATGCTCCTGAAAGATCTGGAAAGACAAAGACACCAGGCTCAGATCCGTCCTGCAGAGCACGCCGCCTGCTCACCTGAGCTCACCTGGAGCTTCACTCTGACTGAAGCTCTGTCGTCTTTATAAACTAACTCCAACAAACTAAAGTGACAGAGAAAATGTCTTCAGTTTTCATCTTTGTCAGTTTATGTGGTTGTTCATCTGTCCTCAGTGAACACATTTATTTTAAATGGAATGATATTTTTATCATTATCAGTTTTTATGACACAATATTTGACATTTTTGAATCTCTTCCCTGACAAATACCTCATCTTACAAAAAAGACTCAAACTAACAGTGAAGCTGGTAAAACTAAACTAAAGCTGAGCATTTTCAAAAAATAAAACTAAACTAGTAAACTTGCTTTGAAAACTAATTTAAACTGAAACTGAAAACAAAAAGTCAAAATGAAATAAAAAATAAAACTAATGAAAGATGCAAAACAATAACAACCTTGAATCTAACATGGCAGATTGGTACCACCGCACAAAAAAATAAAGATAAACAATACAAGAAAAGTTCTTGCATGAATGAGGTCCACCAAACGTTCCAGAGAGAACATGAAATATATGAGCTGATGTTCTTGGTCCGGCAGCAGAGCTCAGGTCAGCGCAGACACAGAGACAAAACATTTAAAAAACGAACAAACGACCAGATCAGGACTGAAATCATCAGCGGAGACATTTAGATCATTTCCGCCCAGTTGCTCCCAGCAGCAGATCCTCACCTTGACCAGTTTGGCGAACGTCTCGTAGATGAAGATGAGGGAGATGAGGAAGGAGAAGATCTCCTGAGTGAAGCGGGAGACGAAGCGGACCAGGTAGCTTCCCTCCAAGGCCACGGTGAGCAGGACGATGAGCACCAACCAGAACCCGATCCACACCCGGCCGGTCAGATACTCCAGCTCATTGTCCTTACAGAACTGCACACAAACAGCACAGGTGGAAAAACAACAAAATCCTGTGTCCAGGTATGACAGTGAGACAGTAGGCAACAAACATGTCTGGAGCCAGGGGATTAATAATCCAAGAAAAAAACTTGGATATTTTCAGATATTAAAGTGGTAATTTTGAGGAAAAACCTCAGGAATGATTGTTTTTTCCCTTTTTTGGGGGGGGGGGTTTTGGTCCAGGAACGTGGCTTCACTTTGCTGAATCCCGTTCTTGGTTCTCGATTAACCCCAAAAAACAAGTAAAAGCAAAAGAAAAACTAATTTTCTCAGTTTTTTTCTCATAAGTTTGTGCCTTTGAAATGGACTTTCTAAACGGATGTTTCTTGACCACAGACTGGCCTCACAGTTCCACTCTGGGGAACAGTGGGTTCTCCACAGTGGAACCGTGTTCCCCACAGCCTTCAGAGCAGAGGAGGACAGCAGGTTGTGATGAGGTCAGATGAACTCACCGAGTAAAAGGCCTCTTCAAACACCAGCAGTGGTCCGGAGAAGCCGATCACCAGCAGCGGCTGAGCGCCCAGCAGGCTGAAGATGATGCCCTGCATCGCCGTGGCAACAATCAGCTCCGACACACCAATCAGACCCTCTGTTTTCTCACCTGCAACACAGGAGCAGAGAACCTGAAATGACCAAACTGTGTAAGAGAACAGGGGGGATTAGGAGCGCCGCATGGCTGGAAGGAAAACAGGAATCAGCTGCTCTTTGGGTCGGATCAATGCAAAATACAGTTTTTTAAGATTGTCTCCTTTTTAAATAACATCCTGTGTAGAACACGACCAGCAAACTTAAAGAACCTAAAAATATACTGTCCATTGACCAAACTGCGTCTCTGGAAGCAAGGTTTCTAGGAATCTTTCTGGGAAAGTTCTCAGGTCTACTTTAAGGTTCAGAAAAGTCACAGTTGAGTTTTTGGATTCCTGCCTGCAGCTGCAGAAGCTGACGGAGAAGCTCCCCTGAGGCACACCTGAGGCACCTGCTGCCTCCCTGCAGGTGCAGGACTCACCCAGCAGGCCTCCGAAGGTGATGGCAGGCGAAAGTGCGGCGAAGTAGATGAAGATGACGGCGGCCATGCACTGAGGGTTCAGGGCGTCTTGGATGTCGCTGAGGTACTGCGGGTAGCGCCGCTTCACGTCGCTGATCAGCCCGCCAAACAGACGACCCGAACGCCTCAGAGGGTCGTCGCTGGGCTTCGAGGGAACCAGCAGGTCTGGAGACCAAGAAGGAAAGAAGAAGTTGACGTTCTTCCTCCATCCTGGACGGGCTCAGGGTGAAGGTCCCTGGTGACTGACAGCATCATGAACAACAACAACCAGAGAGGAGCTCTGCTCTGCCACGACACTGAGACTCTTTTTCCTGCAATCAATAACATTAATAACTGCTGTGATTACCCTGCTGTTTCATGTCAGAATAGTTGCTGTGAACATCTCAATGTGCTCAATTTCTTATTTCTGCATTTATTGTAGTAATATTTTGTAAGCTTTTTCAAATTTCAAATGTCAAATTTCTAAGGCACAAATTTTTATATTTCTTATTTTGTTTTCTTATAATTTAATTCTTCTCTTGAAAATTTGAGCAGCTGCAACTGATCCAGTTTTCCCTTGGGGATTAAATATGAGGAGGCTTTTTTTATTCATAAAACATTTGCCTCAAATGCATATTTGTGATTCTTGGAAATGGCCCAGTCTGAATGTCAGCAGAGCATCTCTCCCAGAAAGTGACCTTGGTCGTCGAGGGTTTTGGGCTGCTTGGCCTGCAGCTTGCCGCTCTGCTCCTCCCTCTTGCGGAGCATTTCCCGTTGGAAGCGAGCGATGGAGTGAAGGAGCTCGTCCCCGCCGACCTCGGAGGGAGGAAGGACGATGCTGCAGTCCAGGAAACAGTTGATGGCCGTCAGCAGATCCTGGCGCTCGTCTGCCAGGTACGCCGCCTCGTGGAAGTGCTGAGGACAGACGGAGACTGAGGTGAGTCTAAAGAAAAGGATCCACCTCTCCTGTCTTACGTTAGGACACGAGTGCTGACCTAGCTCATCTGTGGTGGCTGTTTTCCAAAATCAGGTTGTAACCCCTGTTACCATGGTAACCAAGCAGTTAAGATCAGATTAAAAAAGTTATGCTGTTTCTGTGACATGGAGCCTGTTCTGCCGGAAACAGCTGTCTGGCTGGTGAATTATGGGATGCGGCCGTCTCTGTCCAGCTGGTTTCCGGAAGCTGCTGTCGCTCACCTTGTCGGACATGAGCGTGGAGATGGAGCGTCCGATCTGGTGGTAGTCCACGTTGGCGGTGGGCGGGCCCAGCAACAGGAAGAGGAAACGGACGGGAACAGGAACCTCCAGCACGGACTCCAGCAGGACGGCCTCCTGCAGGCGCACGAAGGCCATGGAGGGCTGGTCCAGGAAGCCCACGCTGCCTGCAGGGGGAGCACAGGAGGCCCGTCACCATGACAACGCTGATGATGTCAGAACTCCCGCCTTTATTTCCTCGCATTAAATTCTCATCCTGAGTTTGATTTTTTGATAAAAATCACATTCAATAGTCACACACGACTAGCCGAATATGTGAGTGCACAGTGGCGGTGTGATCGAGGCTCTCTTGCAGTCGCTGTGATTCAAAAAACTCGTTTGCACCACAGGTGAGACCTGAACCGGCCAGGTTACAACCTTTTGTTGCTTTTCTTTTTGTTTCTTAATTTCTTTGTACTACGGACAACCAATCATGTTTTGTTGCCACAGTTCAAACAGGTACAATCATGTCACGAGATTAAAAAATTAACATTTGGTCATTAAAATCTTCTTTTGTTGGCATTTTCCCTTTGAAATTGACATTTTAAATGTTACATGCTCTCTTCTAGTTCACTTTGTCTCATCTGACCTTCTTCCTGCAGTACAGACCTTCATGACGTTTGTTCTGGAAAGTGCCAACAGATTAAAATGTATTTTATTATTATTGGTGGGAATTAGTATGATAATGATAGTGTTAACAGTGATGCCTTGGTGTGAATGATGATGATGATGATGATGATGATGATGATGGCAGTGATGAAGGTGCGTACCCACGAGGACGACGGTGGCCTCGGCTTTTTCTGGAATTTTCTCCATCAGTTTGAGTTCATGTTTGGATTTGGAGTGACGAAGAGCTGGAGCCTCCTTCTGGACACACACACACACACACACACACACACACACACACACACACAGATGTTTACTTAGGTCACTTTGTTGGACACTGGAGGTTACCCTAACCCTGGCTCTGGCTCTGGGTCTGGGTCTGTCTACCTCGCTCTTCTCTCCGTCGGCGTCTCCGTGGTGCATCAGAGGCTGGGTGACGGAGGACTCTGATTGGCCGTTGTGTCTGTCCATCAGGGCGGCCATGTTGGCTCCTGAGATGTTCCTGCTGAACAGACTGTGGTCCTTCTCATCACTGGGGTGACTGTGGACACACAACAGGACATCAGTCGTCTCTGTGAACACACCTGCACAGCTCCTCACCAGGTGGGCAGTTCAGGGGAACCTGGCATTTTCAGCTCCAAACAACAAGACCAGATGACCTCTCAGTCAGTTACCATGGCAACGTTATCTTTGTCTTTCATGCTTAGGATCACCTGAAATGTTGCCAATAAAAATAATTTAACTCCAGGTGAAAAAGATAACGTGCAGGAGATTTTTTGTTTCTTAGTTTTTGCTGCTCATGCTCAGGTATAAACATTTATTTTAAATCACATCACGGCCCGTTCTCAAGGTACCGACTGATCTACCTGGAACAGGTACTCGTTAGCACCGATGTAATTCCACTGCTAACCTTAAAAGTAATAAGTTCAGCAGTGTCCAACCCTACATGGAAGATTAATAAAGTTCTTCAGTGTGTTCCTCAAACATGGCTGCCAGCAGGTTCTCTGGGAGCACTAGAGCTCCCTGTACGGTGCCCGTTCTAGCCGGTTCTGTGTCTGTGTGTAGAACCTGTGTTTGAGCAGCAGAGCGCGCAGAACGTTCCCTCGGTCCTCGGCTCGGATCTGATCTGAGATCACCATCTGCTCCACCACCTGCTGGGCGATGCCGGGCAGAGTGCGCTGGTTCAGGTCCAGCAGAACCGCACCTGGAACACACAGAACCACCACACAGAACCACACAGAACCACACAGAACCACACAGAACCATGAGAAGAGGTGTTTTAAAAGCAGAAACAAAAGAAACATTCAGAAACATCAGGACTGATGACATCATCAACATGACTGACAGGTGCAGGGGGTGGGGCTAAAAATGCACCTGGGGCCAGGTGTGTAAACATGCAGACGCTGTTTTCTCCACAGAAATCTGTATTTCTAAAAACAGACACACACACACACACACACACAAACACACCTGCACACACACGCCTGCACACAGAAGCACACACACACACACAGCTTTATAAATCTGACCAGAGGAATGCGTGTGTGTGTTTCTGGCTCTGTGTGAACACACACTTTTACACATCTGGCCCCTGCTGTCCTCAGGTGTGCAGGGAAACCCCGTGCCTCCTCCTCACCGTGGGAGATGGTCTTGCGGAGCTCCAGCAGGGAGCGGAAGGAGAGCGAGGCGACGTGGGGCCTCCCCCAGCGCTCCGTCTCCTCCTCCACCTCCTCCTCAAACTTGATCCATCGAGCCGTTTCCCTCCACTGCAGCTCCTGGTTCCTGTCAATCACCAGCTCGTTCAGCTCCACGAAGACCTGCACACACACACACACACACACACACACACACACACACACACACATTTACTCAGGTCACTTTACATTACACAGACTTACATTCATTTCCTGCAGTCTCAGCCTAACCCAGCCCTGACCCCGACCTAATCCCAATCTTAAGAGTCCTGTTTGTGCTCTTTAGGTACGTATGCAGCCCTCCTGAGACAAAGCAGGTACGGTGGCCTCAGGGTGTCAAAGGTCTTCAATGTGACCCAGTTTTCTCCTGGAGGCTCCGCTCACACACCCAGCCCACACCACACCACACACAGCCAATCTGATGGGACTGTAGGCTACAGTTTAACAACAGAGACTTTTAATTTAACTTTAAGCCCTAAAATGTTGGTAATTAATCTAAGACCTCGGCTCAACAGTGACAACCTCTGGGGGCAACTGGAGAATGTTTACTTAGGAAATATCTTGAAGACCTCCACGGTCAGCAAAATACAACACAAACAGCAAGTCGCTGGCAACAAATGACAAAATGAGCTGGACATGGAACATCAGCCGGGGTCTGATGAGCCCAGCCGGCCTCACGGTCTGCTGGGTAAACGCTGAAACACTCTGTGGCTTCATCGTCACACCACTGAGGAAATGGGCTTTGCTCTAAACTTAATATACTTAAGCAACCCGAAACCGAAGAACTGAAACAAGCCAACAACTGCTAAAACTAGCTTGCATGGACTGAAAGATAAAAATAAACGTACAAAGGGGATTTGAAAACCACCATTGTTTGATTTTCCCGGTTGAATCAGTCAGTTTATGTTTTACATAAGTTGCCATTTTGTTCTAGGTAGACCTAAACCAAACCAAACCCTACTCTTAACCATTTCAAAATAAGAATACAAGAATATATTAGACCCTAACAACAACCTGGCATCAGCCTTCAACCAATTTAGATCCTAAATTATTCTTAAACTTGGCCAGAACCCTAACCTTAACCCTTTCAGAGGAGAATTTTACACCCTGACCCTAACCTGAATCAAACTCAGAACTTTAATGATTCTCAAAGTCGACTGAGACCAATTTAAACCCATAACTACTTCAGAATAAAATTAAAATAACACATTCTCAACATAAGCGGACCCTAACCGTAACCAAACTTTAAAAACAATCACCGCTCTGTTCAGTTTTAGAATCATAACTGGAGTCCCATGTTGTTGCACTGTGCAGAGGGCCACAGGTGAAGGTCTGTCTCACCTGGTGCCAACATCAGGAGCCACGTGGACTCACCTGAACTCACCTGAACACACAGAGCTTCAGGAACTCACAGCAGCCAATAGAAACGTCAATCTCACATGCCCTGCCACCCCGCCCGGCCAGCAGGGGGCGCCACCGTTAGCGTGTCGAGGCGTGTTGTCACAGACAAGGGCCAGAGCCTTTTCTCTCCAAAACTCACCTGGCAGCCCGAACCCAAACCCCTAACCCTAACCCTAACCCTAATCCTAATCCTAATCCCAATCCTAATCTTAACCACCGACTCCAAAAAGCAAGCCGTCCCCTATCACTGGTCTTAAGTCTCATGTGTGTCCCTGAAAGTAGTCAAACACACACACACACACACACACTCTCACACACACACCCACACTCACACACACTCACACACACACACACACACACACACACACACACACACACACACACACACACACACACACACACACTCACACACACACACACACACACACACACACACACACACACACACACACACACACACATAAAACCTTTCACATTACCCACAGAGGTATAGTTCATTCTCTCATGAAGACTGACACTTTGTCTTCATGGTTGAAATGTGATGAAAATGGAAGCTGTGTGTGACGGTGCAGCTGCAGGTGGAGGTGACAGGTGAGCCACAGTGTGACGCTACAGGCAGCTGATCTAATTCAACCTCAAGGTTCTTCTAATGAAATAAAGTCTGCAGCTTCAGTTCACCTGACAACAAAAACCTCTACCTGGACTCACCTGGACTCACCTGGACTCACCTGGACTCACCTGGTCTCACCTGGTCTCACCTGGTCTCAACTGGACTCACCTGGACTCACCTGGTCTCACCTGGTCTCACCTGGTCTCACCTGGACTCACCTGGACTCACCTGGACTCACCTGGTCTCACTGGTCTCTGCTATCTGCTACCTTTCTCTTCCCCATGAGCAGTGGGCCGTTCCATTTGGTTTTGTTTTGTTTGGTCTTACCTGTTGGACCTGAGTTGGTGTTTCTGCATCAAACTGAACTGAGAGGTTTGTTTATTTGATATTTTGTTAAAATTTCAGATCAAATCAACATCGTCAATTTCATCATTTTGTAAAAACTAACCCTAACCCTGTTTCTGATTTGTCCCTTCAGCTTGACTTTAAGATCCAGACTGAATTATGCTGGTCTAAACAAAACCAGGCTAAACTGGGCCACACCAGATTAAACCAGGCTAAACTGGGCTAAACCAGATTAAACCAGGCTAAACTGGGCTAAACCAGATTAAACCAGGCTAAACTGGGCTAAACCAGATTAAACCAGGCTAAACTGGGCCAAAGCAGATTAAACCAGGCTAAACTGGGCCAAACCAGATTAAACCAGGCTAAACTGGACTAAACCTGACCAAAGCAGAACCCAGGCTAAATCAGGTGTCTTACCTGGCGGTGGCGGCGCACCTGGACCACCATGCTTCAGAGAGAGAGGAGAAATGACTGCCTCCTCTCTGTCCGGCTTGTTATAACACACACACACACACGCACGCACGCGCGCGCACGCACGCACACACACACACACACACGCACACGCACACGCACACACACACACACACACTCACGCTGCTCCTCCTACTGTCTCTCACACCTCTGTCTGCAGACAACCAATCAAACACCAACTCCTGACACACACACCAGCCTGAACACACACACACACACACACACACACACACACACACACACACACACACCAGCCTGAACACACACACACACACACACACACACACACACACACACACACACACACACCAGACTCTTACAGGTGTTAATGGAATCACTGTACCCAGCTGACCTCTGACCCCCAGGCAGCTGAGTACTACAGTCTGTTAACATAATACTACTACTACTGCAACTCGTACTACAACCACTACTACCACTAGTACTACTGCTAGCCTTGGTACTACTGATTGTAGTGCTGCTTTTACTATCGCTACTACACAGTACTACTACAGTGCTACTACAGTACTACTACAGTACTACTACAGTGCTACTACAGTACTACAGTGCTACTACAGTACTACTACAGCACAGTGGTAGAGTGGCGTGGTGCTGGCTCCGCCCCCTCTGACCTCATGCGGCGTGCGGTCCAGCTTGCGGCTCCCGGCTGGCTCCCTCGGCCCCCTGCTGATATGGACCACCGGGCCTCGGCTGCTCTTCCTCACCAGGTGGCGCCGCACCGCCGGCACGTCGTCCAGCCGGTGACCTGAGGGGGAGGGGCATCGGGTGACTGACAGGCAACGTTATTAACCCCCAGAGGAGTGTGTGTGTGTGTGTGTGTGTGTCAATGGAGCACTTCATACGTTCTGCAGAGCAGCTGGAGAACCTCTGAGGGAACCACAGAGCTCTGAGGAGAACCATCTGAAACCTCCAACCAGAGCAGAACAGGACCAGTCAGTCACACACACACACACACACACACACACACACACACACACACACACACACACACACACAGGTCCCATGGGAATCTTGCGGTGTTTAAGTGAGTTTCAGGCTCGGCTGAACCTCACTGAGGCTCCGGTAAGACGAGATGTGAACCCTGACAAACCTAAAGCCACAAGACCTGATTAACCAATCAGTTTAAACACCTCACACACACACACACACACTCACACACACACACACACACACACACACACACACACACACTCGGCTGAAACGTGGTGATTAAGCGGGGGGGCTCAGGTTGCTGTGAGGAGTTTCTTGGTGAAACAGGATCTGCTCGTCTTCACCTCTGCATGGGAAAGCTGTTTTATTATTTTTTTTTTTTAAAGATTTATCTTTGTCTGTTCTTGGTTTTATCCTTTAGTTTTCTCCTTTTCTCCGTGTTTCATGTAAATCGTTGTTCGATATGTTGGGCTGACATGAAGCCCTCGGAGTGTTTTGTGTTTTCCAGAGGAAGCTGCTGACTTCATGTTCATGTTCTCCTTTTCAAATGAAGACGATCAGTTTGGAACCTGGTCTTCCTCTTCAGCTTGAAGGACTGGATCCCAGACCGGCTCACTCTTCTCAGATCTCACTGCTTGTCATTTGTTTTGATACGAAGTAAAGCCAAATAACAGCAGGATGAAAACCACATGACCCTGATATGAAAAGATGTTTTGGTCTGTGTTCATTATGGATCTGTCCAGGAGTCATAACTCGTCAGATCAATTCAAATATCACGTTCAAATAATCAGTAATCAATAATCACTGCTACAGATTTTTGTCTGGTGGGTTAAACAGTCTGAACTCTGACACATGGAGCCGAGAGAAGAACATGTTGAGATGATCCCTCACACACCTTCTCCTTCCTAACAGCTTCAAACGGTTCCTCATCCTGCTGAGGAACCTCAGGAACCTGCAGAACCCCGAGCCACGCCGGGCGCACCCTGCCCCGTGCAGGGAGGACATCCACTGTGAGGCTCACACAGGAACAAGGACCAAGAGCAAGACAAGGAAGAAGAAGAAGAAGAAGAAGAAGAAGAAGAAGAAGAAGACGACGAAGAAGAGGAAGAGGAAGAGGAAGAAGATGCAGAGTACTCACAGAAGTCAACCTTCAGCCTCTCATGGAACAAACAGTTGAAATGTTTCATCACCACCAGAACAGACCCGTGCTTCATGTTGCCTCACACTGATGGATGCTGTGTCAGATATGAGGCATTTCCACACACACACACACACACACACACACACACACACACACACACACACACACACACACAGGCTGGAACAATGGCGCAGCAGTCCGGTGCGGCGTGGGCGGGGTGTGTGTGGGCCGAGCGGCAGCATTGTGTTCAGGTCAGCAGCAGCTTCAGGTCACATGAGCACAAACTGACCTGAAAGAAAAGTCTGTTATGTGGAACCGAGGAACGCCGAGAACATCTGGGTGTGAGCTGACGGGACGTCCCGAAAAACACACACACGTACAGACATGCACACACACACACACACACACACACACACACACACAGAACCAAACAAAAGCCTGAGTGTCCTCACGTCTTAATTAAAGGTCTTCATTTTGAGTTTGAGGTTGAGGGGTTTTGGAGGAGCGCCCCTCACCTGTCCTACAGGGGGAGACCGTTTCATTTTAACTTTCTCTCTGTCGCTTCTGTCCACATGATCACTTTAGGAGAACTCTCCTCCTCCTCCTCCTCCTCGTCAGCAGCCTGGAGCTCCGCCTCCTCCTCTGTCAGCCTCGTTTCCCTCAGCTTCCTGTTTCCATCAGCCCACTTCCTGCTCCTGAAGGTCTGCACGTCGCTGACCTGTTTCAACAAGCCCTCCCCCCGGGACGACCTCACAGGTCACCTGTCTGCTCCACAGGGTCACCTGTCTGCTCCACAGGGTCACCTGTCTGCTCCACAGGGTCACCTGTCTGCTCCACAGAGTCACCTGTCTGCTCCACAGAGTCACCTGTCTGCTCCACAGGGTCACCTGTCTGCTCCACAGGGTCACCTGTCTGCTCCACAGGGTCACCTGTCTGCTCCGAGCCACAGGAGCGCCTCCCCAACCCCCCAGCCACTGACAGCAGGTGAGGTGAGGAGAACGGTGCTGTCAGGGTCGGCGTTGGGGTTGGGGTCATTGTCAGGGTCGGGGTCGGGGTCGGTGTCAGTGTCAGCGTTGGGGTCAGGGTCAGGGGTCAGGGTCAGTGTTGGGGTCGGGGTCAGGGTCAGGGTCAGGGTCAGCGTTGGGGTCAGGGTCAGCGTTGGGTCAGGGTCAGCATTGGGGTCGGGGTCAGGGTCAGGGTCAGGGTCAGGTTCAGCGTTGGGGTCAGGGTCAGGGGTCAGGGTCAGTGTCAGCGTTGGGGTCGGGGTCGGGGTCAGGGTCAGGGTCAGGGTCAGGGTCAGTGTCAGCGTTGGGGTCAGGGTCAGGGGTCAGGGTCAGGGTCAGGGTCAGCGTTGGGGTCGGGGTCAGGGTCAGGGTCGGGGTCAGGTTTGGCATCAGGACCTGAGAACAAACACTGTTTACTTTGGATTTGAACCCGGGTCACCTGACTGAGAGTCGTGTTGATTTACCCAGCAGCCACCTCACCAACCTCCTGATGCTGATGATTTTAAAACGTAACTACAGCTCAGAACAGCCTGTACAGATTAAATATAAAGTGTTTTTTTTTTACCAGAGGACAGTCTGTGTGTTTGTGGTGACACACACACACACTGCTGCACACACACACTGCTGCACACACACTGCTGCACACACACACTGCTGCACACACACACACACACACACACTGCTGCACACACACACCTCCACAAGACTGAGGTGTGTTTTTGTTGTGCACAGAGAAATGGATTTAACGGATAAATAAAGTTGTGATTTTAAAAAAATGTGTCTCAGTGTGGCGCAAGTATGTGCACAGTCTAGCATTCTGTCTGTACTGGGAGCGCTGCTGTGACCTCTGACCCCTGACCTCTGACCTCTGGTTGCCTCTGCTGTTGCTGATCCACAAACTGAAGAAGACTGTCTGTATGCCAGAGTACAGAATAACGTGTAAAGTATAAAGAATAACATAAATGTGAGGTGTAAAGAATAAAGTGTAAAGTGTAAAGAATAAAGTGTAAAGTGTAAAGAATAAAGTGTAAAGTGTAAAGTGTAAAGTGTAAAGAATAGTGTAAAGAATAAAGTGTAAAGAATAAAGTGTAAAGTGTAAAGAATAAAGTGTAAAGTGTAAAGTGTAAAGTGTAAAGTGTAAAGTGTAAAGAATAGTGTAAAGAATAAAGTTTAAAGTGTAAAGTGTAAAGAATAAAGTGTAAAGTGTAAAGAATAAAGTGTAAAGTGTAAAGTGTAAAGGGTGGTGTAAGGTGTAAGGAGCAGTGTTACTGACTCTTGATGCCGTCCAGGTCGACAGACGTCAGCATCTGAGCCTCGGCGTCGTCCTGCGGCTCGTAGCTGTTACCATGGCAACTGGGCGACAGGCCGTTGTGACTGGTCTGGATAGTGGGCGGGTCACTGAGAGGGGGAGGAGTCAGAATGTGGAGGACAATCCAACACAGGTAACAGACCCAGTTATGTCACATTACAGACTTGGAGATTTATCGATCCAGTGGGGAAATCAACCAACCAATCAATCAATCAATCAATCAATCAATCAACCAATCAGTCATCAATCTTTCTATCTGTCTATCAGTCAGTTATCTAAACGCAAAAATCTGTTTCCTGTCCCATTTCCAATGTGTGTGTTCTAACGTGTGTTACTTACCTGGTGGGCGGGGCCTCAGTTAGGATGTGGGTGGAGCTGTGGTTAGCATCTGTTGCCATGGTGACTTGGCCGGGAGGTGGAGGTGAAGCATCGCCGTCATTCAGGAAGAACTAAAACATAATAGAATGAGAATAATCATCCAGTTTTTTTTGTGTGTGTGTGTGTGTGTGTGTGTGTGTGTGTTACCTGGGCGGTCTCGGTGTCCTCTCCATCAGTCTGGCTGTAGGACTCTTCCTCACCCTCCTCTTCCTCCTGGTCTTCTTCTATGGTGGCGTTGGGGGCGGAGCCTCTCCTGGCCTCCTTCCTCCTCCTGCCGCTCCTCTTCCTCCTGCTGTCGGCCGGCGGTTTGGACAGAGGCTGATGGACGTGCAGGGAGGAGTGACGGTGATCTGCAGGGAGTCCACACCTCATCATTACCACAGAAACACATTTAGACCCCTTAGGCTCCTCCTGCTCCAGAGGCCAGGCTCCTACCCTCAGGCTCTGCTCCCCGCCCCCAAGGCCCAACACCACCTGATGTTCCTCCACTGAGAACCCTCTCAGTAATCCCTGAAACCTTTAGGACCTGTGGAACCTGTTGAAGGACTCCTGGAACCTACCTAAGGACCTGTGGAACCTATTCATGGACTCGTGGAACATACTTAAGGACCCGTGGAACATACTTAATGACCTGTGGAACCCTCCTAAGAACCTGTGGAACCTACTTAAGGACCTGTGGAACCTACTTAAGGACCTGTGGAACCTTTCGAAGGACCTGTGGAACCTTCCTAAGGAGCTGTGGAACATACTTAAGGCCCTGTGGAACATACTTAATCACCTGTGGAACCTTCCTAAGGACCTTTGGAACATACTTAAGGACCTGTGGAACCTTACTAAGGACCAGTGGAACATACTTAAGGACCTGTGGAACCTTCCTAAGGACCTGTGGAACCTACTTAAGGACCTGGGGAACCTTCCTAAGGAGCTGTGGAACCTACTTAAGGACCTGTGGAACCTTTCGAAGGACCTGTGGAACCTTCCTAATGAGCTGTGGAACATACTTAAGGCCCTGTGGAACATACTTAATGACCTGTGGAACCTTCCTAAGGCCCTTTGGAACATTCCTAAGGACCTGTGGAAAATACTTAAGGACCTGTGGAACCTTCCAAGGGACCTGTGGAACATACTTAAGGACCTGTGGAACCTTCCTAAGCACCTGTGGAACATACTTAAGGAGCTGTGGAACCTTCCTAAGGACCTGTGGAACCTACTTAAGGACCTGTGGAACCTTCCTAAGGACCTGTGGAACATACTTAAGGACCTGTGGAACCTTCCTAAGGCCCCGTGGAACCTACTTAATGACCTGTGGAACCTTCCTAAGGACCTTTGGAACCTTCCTAAGGACCTGTGGAACCTTCCTAAGGACCTGTGGAACATACTTAAGGACCTGTGAAACCTTCCTAAGGCCCTTTGGAACATACTTAAGGACCTGTGGAACCTTCCTAAGGACCAGTGGAACCTTCCTAAGGCTCTGTGGAACATACTTAAGGACCTGTGGAACCTTCATAAGGACCTGTGGAACCTATTCATGGACTCGCGGAACCTGCCTAAGGACCTGTGGAACCTTCCTAAGGACCTGTGGAACATACTTGAGGACCTGTGGAACATTCCTAAGGACCTGTGGAACATACTTAAGGACCTGTGGAACCTTCCTAAGGCCCCGTGGAACCTACTTAATGACCTGTGGAACCTTCCTAAGGACCTTTGGAACCTTCCTAAGGACCTGTGGAACCTTCCTAAGTACCTGTGGAACCTTCCTAAGTACCTGTGGAACATACTTAAGGACCTGTGGAACATACTTAAGGACCTGTGGAACCTTCCTAAGGACCTGTGGAACATACTTAAGGACCTGTGGAACCTTCCTAAGGACCAGTGGAACCTTCCTAAGGCTCTGTGGAACATACTTAAGGACCTGTGGAACCTTCCTAAGTACCTGTGGAACATACTTAAGGACCTGTGGAACCTTCGTAAGGACCTGTGGAACATACTTAAGGACCTGTGGAACCTTCCTAAGGACCAGTGGAACCTTCCTAAGGCTCTGTGGAACATACTTAAGGACCTGTGGAACCTTCCTAAGGACCTGTGGAACCTATTCATGGACTCGCGGAACCTGCCTAAGGACCTGTGGAACCTTCCTAAGGACCTGTGGAACATACTTGAGGACCTGTGGAACATTCCTAAGGCCCTGTGGAACCTTCCTAAGGACCTGTGGAACATACTTAAGGACCTGTGGAACCTTCCTAGGGACCTGTGGAAAATACTTAAGGACCTGTTGAACATACTTAAGGACCTGTGGAACCTTCCTAAGGACCTGTGGAACATACTTAAGGACCTGTGGAACCAGCTTGTTTTTGTGTCTGACCTTCGAAGTCCTGCTCGTTGTAAACTCGGTGTTTCTCTGGCGGGCTGCGAGCCGCCGGGCGGAGGATCTGCTGGAAACACTCAACACCCAGCGCCTTGTTGAGGTCCTCTTCTTCTTCATCACTATGGCAATGAGGAGGAGGATGAGAGGGAGACACCGGCTGGAGGAGAGAAGGAGAGAGAGAGAGAGAGAGAGAGAGAGAGAGAGAGAGAGAGAGAGGGAGAGAGAGAGAGAGAGAGAGAGAGAGAGAGAGAGAGGGAGAGAGAGAGAGTGATCAAATGAAACTCAAACTTAAAACTTCTGACTCTTTTGAAGAGCAGCTAAAATGATCCCAGCTGAATGCAAACAGCAGCAGTGCAGTGGAGAGGCCAGCAGGGGGCGACACAGCTGTGCTCTCATGCGGTACAGTCTGTCCTGCCCTGGGACTCCTGATGTTTCTGATCTGGAACGGATCAAACACCAGCTGACTCCACCGCAGGGAGAGTCAGACATGTATTACTGTTGTTGTTGTTGATGTTTACACAGGCAAGTTAATGAAGAATGCTACCATTCATATGCTGCCAATGGGACGTGTCATAGGATCACTAAATTTTCAGTTTTCATGTTTACGTGGGTGACACCAGGTCTCGCTGGGCTGTGACTGCAGGACCTCCAGGATAAAACAGACCTTGATGCTTCAGTTTGACTCCTCCAGCAGTCAGATTACAAAGATTCAAGGTTCTAAGTCTCATCTTATCACAGGAACCAACCACATCTAATCTATCCTTGTCTCAACAAGAACATTTCTAAAATTAAAATTTCTAATATTCAGCCATTTCTGTCTTTGCAACAGTTTTTCATGCTTTCATTTCATGAGTAGATGGCTGCAGCTCTCCTGGTCTGTCTGCAGGAGAAAGTCACCAGGTACCACAGAACCAGAGCAGGTCACACCTGTCCTCTCCTCTGCTGGCTGCCTGTTAGCTCTACAGCTGACTTGATATTTTACGTAGGACTTTTAAAGCCTGGCAGCTTTGGGTCCCAGCTATATTTATGTGCTGCTAAATTCATGCGTGCGATCACGGCTCCTCGGGGGCCCCTCCAGGCCACCGTCCAGCCCTAGCCACTCACACTGGGACAGAGGAGACATAACCTGGGAAAGGTCAAACGTTCTTGTACATACATTAATGAAATAATTATCTCACAATTCTAAGAAAATTGTTCATGAAAAAAGGCTCTCTGCATTCTGACCTGTCTCAGAATCCCATCTTCAGGAATGGTGAGGGGGGACAGGAAGCCAGGGGCTGCTGGGAGCTGTGGTCTTAACCTGGACAAACACTAACGGGACATTCAAGGACAAATTTTTCACCACTTGTGTAGCCGCCGCTCGGGGAGCTGCAGAACATCATCGTCCTCCACAGGTTTCCAGTCCAGAACATGCAAACCACAGGCAGCCGCCGCCTCTCAGGACCTTCCAGCTCCTAAACGCAGCAGCTTGAACCTCACCTGCCGCTGACTCAGCAGCTGCTCTGTCCTCTTCCTGTTTCTCACAGGAGAACAGTTCTGCTGGAGAGTTCTGAAGAAACTTGACAAAGACACCGGACAGCTGCCCCCGGCCCCGCCCACATGGACACGCCCACATGGACACGCCCACATGGACACGCCCACATGGACGCGCCCACAAACACACAAAGATCTGGAGCCGCACGACGCCAAGTGGTGACACATTTACATGCATGGGCTCATTTTAGCTCAACAACAGAGCCAGTGTAGACAGGTGAGACGGGTGAGACAGGACAGGTGAGACGGGTGAGAGACAGGTGAGACAGGACAGGTGAGACAGGTGAGATGGGTGAGACAGGACAGGTGAGACGGGTGAGACAGGACAGGTGAGATGGGTGAGACAGGACAGGTGAGATGGGTGAGATGGGTGAGACAAGACAGGTGAGACAGGACAGGTGAGACGTGTGAGGTGGGTGAGACAGGACAGGTGAGACGGGTGAGACAGGACAGGTGAGACGATGGAAACAGGACAGGTGAGACGGGTGAGACAGGACAGGTGAGACGATGAAGACAGGACAGGTGAGACGGGTGAGACAGGACAGGTGAGATGGGTGAGACAAGACAGGTGAGATGGGTGAGACAAGACAGGTGAGACAGGACAAGTGAGACGTGTGAGGTGGGTGAGACAGGACAGGTGAGACGGGTGAGACAAGACAGGTGAGACGATGGAGACAGGACAGGTGAGACGGTTAGAGACAGGTAAAACAGGACAGGTGAGATGGGTGAGACAGGACAGGTGAGACGGGTGAGACAGGACAGGTGAGACGGGTGAGATGGGTGAGACAAGACAGGTGAGACAGGACAGGTGAGACGTGTGAGGTGGGTGAGACAGGACAGGTGAGATGGGTGAGACAGGACAGGTGAGACGATGGAGACAGGACAGGTAAGATGGGTGAGACAGGATAGGTGAGACAGGTGAGACGGGTGAGACAAGACAGGTGAGACGGGGGAGGTGAAACAGGAAAGGTGAGACAGGTGAGATGGGGGAGACAGGACAGGAGAGACGGGGGAGACAGACCGGGTGAGACAGGTGTGGTGAGACAGGTGAGACAGTACAGGTGAGACAGGTGAGGTGGACTCACAGTGGAGGCGGTCAGGGCGTCGGCAGGAGCCAGGGAGCTCTGATGGTGACTCATGTCGCCTCACAGGTCAGAGGTCACAGTGCTGCGTTGTGATTGGCTCGTTCAACAGGTGAGTTCCTGCAACAGGTAAGAAGGACAGGTGAGGCTCCTGTGGGCGGAGTTTACACCTGAACAAGCTCACACCCTGTCATGTTGCCTTCCTGTACCACATCCTGTGGTGTGTGTGTGTGAGTGAGTGAGTGTGTGTGTGTGTGTGTGTGTGTGTGTGTGTGTGTGTGTGTGTGTGTGTGAGTGTGTGTGTGTGTGTGTATGTTCGTGTGTGTGTTTGTGTGTGTGTGTGTGTGTGTGTGTGTGTGAGTGAGTGAGTGAGTGTGTGTGTGTGTGTGTGTGTGTGTGTGTTGGAGGTGTGTGTGTGTGTGTGTGTGTGTGTGTGTGTGTGTGTGTGTGTGTTGGAGGTGTGTGTGTGTGTGTCAGTCAGGTTGTTTTCTGTGAGGAAGGAGGTCAAAGG
>NC_043996.1:35315025-35337525 GCF_902150065.1 Myripristis murdjan
AGAAGAAGATGCAGGCTCTGTCCTTCAGCTGATACACACAGCCCAGGGGTCAGAGGTCAGGGGTCAGGAGTTGCAGTGATACACCTTTGCAAAACACTAGTTTGGTCTGTGTCCTCTCTCTCTCTCCACTCACTGTGTAGCTCGCTCTACCACCGCTGCTGCCTCCCTCTCTCTCTCTCTCTCTCTCTCTCTCTCTCTCTCTCTCCCTCAGTTCATGCTCTGTCTCGCTCACTCACTTGTTTATTTGTTTGTTTGTTTGTTTGTTGTTCATGCTGTTCTCTTTTAGCAGTGTTAGAATAGGCCTGTGTGAGCTGGTGCTCTGTGCTGCAGTGTGTGTGTGTGTGTGTGTGTGTGATGAAGTGGAACACAGAGGGTTACTGTGGAGGCTCGAGAGGCGGAGCTCTGCATTCCTCTTCTGGTTGTTAAGTGTGATGTCACGGCAGCTTGTTGTGCAGTCACCATGGCAACGGGCTGCTGCAGCGCTGGGCTGGCGTGGGGAACGCCAGGCTGCGCCTCCGACCTGCTGCGCCTCCCACCTGCTGCACCTCCACCTGCTGCACCTCCCACCTGCTGCACCTCCACCTGCTGCACCTCCCACCTGCTGCACCTCCACCTGCTGCACCTCCCACCTGCTGCACCTCCACCTGCTGCACCTCCACCTGCTGCACCTCCACCTGCTGCACCTCCACCTGCTGCACCTCCACCTGCTGCACTGCCCACTTTGTTCAGTCTGACTCATGTTCAACGCAGCAGGCGCACAAATCAATCAATAACAGATAATCAGCTGAGGGGCGTGGCAGTGAGGCAGCGTGGCGGCGTGGCGGCGCTCAGACAGTCCGGCCACGCGGAGCCTGACAGACTCGACCTGAGCGCTGACAGCAGCATCACTGATCTGAGCTCACAGCATTCAGTCATGATAATTATTGTTTTTTGAAATTTGTGAAATATTACCAAAAATAAATAAATAAAAATGTATTTATTTTTGGTAAAATTTCAGGTTGTTTTGAACGATGGCGTGTTAGGGCCACTGACGGGGGAAAACATGACAAAGCCACGGGACGAGGGGAGGGAGAAAACTCCCCAAAACTCCAAGATTAAAGTTGGAGATTTATGAGAAAAAATTACGAGAAAAATTCAAAAATCTGAGTCTTGTTTTCTTCTGAATCGGCCCAAGTCACAGCAACGTCTCTTCAGAGTCCAGATGCTGAGGAGGAGGTTGGGGTTCTGGACTCAGACCAGCAGGATTTCCTTCAGACTGGATCCACAGGAGGAGGACAAACTGGTTTCACTGGTTTTTCTCCTAAATTTGTGGGTTTTTCAGTGAATATCTGAACTTTTTTCTTCTAAATTTATGACTTTAATCTTGGAAATTCTTTTGAGTTTTTTCTCTTAATATTATCCCAGATTTCACAGTCTGCATGTCAGCATGCTGCTCTGGCCATTCTAACCCACAATCCTTTGCACAGCGGACGTTACGTGACACTGACTGAGCTGTGTGTACAGGCCACGCCCACAGGAAGACACACATCACAAATGTGGAGCTACGGACGGCGGCGGAAGTGAGTGAGAGGGTCGGAGGTCAGGGAGGACGGATGCAGTGTGTCCCAATAGTATGCATACGCATGCATACTGCATACTACACTGCATACTTTGTAAGGGCAGCTGCAGTACATACTAAAAGTAAAAAGTACAAGTATGAGATTTGGAACGCAGAGCCAGACTCTCCCAGCAGCCCTGAACACAGCACTGAGAGCCTGACCTTTGACCTTTTAAAGTCTGGGTGTCTATTTCTGACCTCAGCAAACTGTGTGTGTGTGTGTGTGTGTGTGTGTGTGTGTACTCCTACCTCTCCAGAGTGTCGGCGCTTCGTCCTGCAGCAGGCAGACACTCACACACATTCTGCAGCCAATTTATAACAGCAGCTCTGCATGTGTGTGTGTGTGTGTGTGTGTGTGTGTGTGTGTGAGAGAGAGAGAGAGTGGTCAAGTGAGAGGTGCGTGTGTGTGTGTGTGTGTGTGTGTGTGTGTGTGTGTGTGTGTGATTAATAAACCTTACAGAATTCAGCACAACACAAATTATGTGCAAACTAAACCCTGTATGTGTGTGTGTGTGAGTGTGTTTGTATATACACAGGGAGCACATAGATTTGTGGGTTTATGTTATTTGTGTGTACATGTGTGTTTGTGTGTGTGTGTGTGTGTGTGTGTGTGTGTGTGTGTTAATAAAGGCAGAATCAGCCTGCTATTCCCATGACATCAGTAAAATCCCCGCTGATCCACATCTGATGAGACCGGCTTCACCATCTACCGTTATCACGTATCCTGTGTGTGTGTGTGTGTGTGTGTGTGTGTGTGTGTGTGTGCGTGCGTGCGTGTGTGTGTGTTTCTCACGGTGCTCTAATCAGCAGGTTGCAGGTTCAGTTAATTCCAGTTTGTGTTGTCAACATGTAAACTGTAAACACACACACAGGAAGTGCGTCACGCTGTGTTTGGGTGCTGTGGGAAAATTAATACAGTACCAGCAGCAGTAGAAGTAGTACTGGCAGTAGTAGTACTAACAGTACTAGAAGTAGTAGCAGTAGTAGTATTAGTAGTACCAGTGGTAGGAGCAGTAGTACTAAAAGTACCAGTAATAGTAGTAACAGTTGTAGCGGCAGCAGTGATGGTAAAAGAAGTAGTAATACTAATAGCAGTAATTGTAGTAGTAGTACAAGTGGCAGTTGTGGTAGTAGGAGTACTAGTAATACTAAGAAGTAGTAGTAGTGGTATTAACAGTACTAGCAGTGAAAGTAGCAGTAGTAATAGTAGAAGTAGAGGTATTACTAGTAATAATAGTAGTATCAGAAGTAGCAGTTATAGAAGCAGAAGGAGCATTAGCAGAAGCAGTAGTAGTAGCAGAAGTAGTAGTAGTAGTAGTACCAGGAGTAGTAGTAGCAGGAGCAGTAGTAGTAGTAGTAGTAGTAGTAGTAGAAGTAGCAATAGTAGAAGTAGTAGTAGTAGTAGTAGTAGTAGCAGCAGTAGTAGTAGTAGTAACAGTAGTAGTAGTAGTAGTAGTAGTAGTAGTAGTAGTGGTAGTAGTACCAGGAGTAGTAGTAGAAGTAGCAGTAGTAGTAGTAGTAGTAGTAGTGGTAGTAGTACCAGGAGTAGTAGTAGAAGTAGCAGTAGTAGTAGTAGTAGTTAGTTTAAGTAGTAGTAGTAGCAGTAGTTGTAGCAGCAGCAGTAGTAGTAGTTGTTGTAGTATTAGTTGTACCAGTAGTAGTAGTAGCAGCAGCAGTAGTAGTAGTAGTAGTAGTAGTAGTAGTAGTAGTAGTAGTAGCAGTAACAGTACTTGTAGTAGTAGTAGTAGTAGTTGTAGTTGTAGTAGTACCAGGAGTAGTAGTAGTAGCAGAAGTAGTTTTAGTAGTAGAAGCAGCAGTAGTAGTAGCAGTAGTATTAGTAGCAGTAGTAGTATTAGTAGTAGAAGAAGCAGTAGTAGTAGGAGCAATAGTATTATTGTTAGTAGCAGTAGTAGTAGTAGTAGTAGTACCAGTAGTAGTAGTAGTAGTAGTAGTAGTAGTAGTAGTAGTAGTAGTAGTGGTAGTAGTAGTAGTAGCAGAAGTAGTATTTGCAGTAGAAGTAGCAGTAGTAGTAGTAGTTGTAGCAGCAGAAGTAGTAGTAGTTGTAGTAGTAGTAGTAGTATTAGTAGTAGCAGTAGTAATAGTAGCTGTAGTAGTAGTAGTAGTAGTAGTAGTACCAGTAGTAGTAGTAGTAGCAGCAGCAGTAGTAGTAGTAGTAGTAGCAGTAGTAGTAGTAGAAGTAGCAGTAGTAGTAGTAGTAGTAGTAGTATCAGTAGTAGTAGTAGTTGTAGTAGTAGTAGTAGTAGCAGCAGCAGTAGTAGTTGTAGTAGTAGTCATAGTAGTAGTAGTAGAAGTAGCAGTAGTTGTAGTAGTACCAGTGGTAGTAGTAGCAGCAGCAATAGTAGTAGTAGTAGTAGTAGTAGTAGCAGTAGTAGTTTTAGTAGTATAAGTAGTGGTAGTAGTACCAGTAGTAGTAGTAGCAGTGGTAGTATTAACAGTAGTAGTACCAGTAGAAGTAGTAGCAGCAGCAATAGTAGTTGTAGTAGTAGCAGTAGTATTTTTAGTAGTATAAGTAGTGGTAGTAGTACCAGTAGTAGTAGTAGCAGTGGTAGTATTAGCAGTAGTAGTAGCAGTAGTAGTAGCAGTAGTAGTAGTAGCAGTATAAGTATTCATGGGCGTTGGAAACAAAGTAAATGTGGGTGGGTCGACTTAACGGGGTCTGTGGTTCCTCCCCCAGTAAGTTTGTAAACTCCATTTCCTGTATTCTGGTGCATTTTAACACGTGGTGTGATACTTTTATCCAGCTACAGCAGAAGAAGAAATACGGGCACATTTTGTAATTTCCTTCAGAGGCTGGCCCCATCAGATCACATATCTGAAAATATTAAAGTACAGAAATTCAAACAGTGACTAATTTACTGTTTTTCCACAGACCAGGTAGCAGTTTGTGCCCATCCCACTAATAAAACTGTAATACTTTGTTTTAAATGCATATGACTCAGGGATGTCAGTTTCACGGCTGGGATTTCAGTTTTTCTCGATTGCTAAGACACATTTCTCGAAAGTTGCTCTCCTTTTCTCTAAACTGTGAACACAAAACCCAGTTTTCAAGCTACCAAGCTACAAGCTACCAGAATTTCCCTGGTTGGGATCAATAAAGTATATCTATCTATCTATCTATCTATCTATCTATCTACATTCACAAAACCTCAGACTCCTGCTGCAAAACCAAACTTTCACCTCAAAACAGTTCAATCTGTGCTCAAAACTGAACTGTGTTGTCAAATTGTGCCCCGAGTCAATCAAAATTAAAAACACTACTGAGCAGTGTGCTGTGTTTACATCACGTTTTATTTATGCGACAACAGAGACGTAATTAACGGAGCTGAACAACGAGCCAAGTCGTGTCCGAAACATTCTGCTATTGAGTTCACTATAGCCCACTACACTGAGTTCACTATAGCCCACTACACTGAGTTCACTATAGCCCACTACACTGAGTTCACTATAGCCCACTACACTGAGTTCACTATAGCCCACTGCACTGAGTTCACTATAGCCCACTACACTGAGTTCACTATAGCCCACTACACTGAGTTCACTATAGCCCACTGCACTGAGTTCACTATAGCCCACTACACTGAGTTCACTATAGTCCACTACACTGAGTTCACTATAGCCCACTACACTGAGTTCACTATAGCCCACTACACTGAGTTCACTATAGCCCACTACACTGAGTTCACTATAGCCCACTGCACTGAGTTCACTATAGCCCACTACACTGAGTTCACTGTATAGTCCACTACACTGAGTTCACTATAGCCCACTACACTGAGTTCACTGTACAGCCCACTACATTGAGTTCACTGTACAGCCCACTACACTGAGTTCACTATAGCCCACTACACTGAGTTCACTATAGCCCACTGCACTGAGTTCACTGTACAGCCCACTACACTGAGTTCACTGTACAGCCCACTACACTGAGTTCACTATAGCCCACTACACTGAGTTCACTGTACAGCCCACTACACTGAGTTCACTATAGCCCACTGCACTGAGTTCACTATAGCCCACTACACTGAGTTCACTATAGCCCACTACACTGAGTTCACTATAGCCCACTGCACTGAGTTCACTATAGTCCACTGCACTGAGTTCACTGTACAGCCCACTACACTGAGTTCACTGTACAGCCCACTACACTGAGTTCACTGTACAGCCCACTACACTGAGTTCACTATAGCCCACTACACTGAGTTCACTGTACAGCCCACTGCACTGAGTTCACTATAGTCCACTGCACTGAGTTCACTGTACAGCCCACTACACTGAGTTCACTGTACAGCCCACTACACTGAGTTCACTGTACAGCCCACTACACTGAGTTCACTGTACAGCCCACTGCACTGAGTTCACTATAGCCCACTACACTGAGTTCACTGTACAGCCCACTACACTGAGTTCACTATAGCCCACTACACTGAGTTCACTGTACAGCCCACTGCACTGAGTTCACTATAGTCCACTGCACTGAGTTCACTGTACAGCCCACTACACTGAGTTCACTGTACAGCCCACTACACTGAGTTCACTGTACAGCCCACTGCACTGAGTTCACTATAGCCCACTGCACTGAGTTCACTGTACAGCCCACTGCACTGAGTTCACTATAGCCCACTGCACTGAGTTCACTGTACAGCCCACTACACTGAGTTCACTATAGCCCACTACACTGAGTTCACTGTACAGCCCACTACACTGAGTTCACTATAGCCCACTACACTGAGTTCACTGTACAGCCCACTACACTGAGTTCACTGTACAGCCCACTACACTGAGTTCACTATAGCCCACTACACTGAGTTCACTGTACAGTCCACTACACTGAGTTCACTGTACAGCCCACTACACTGAGTTCACTATAGCCCACTACACTGAGTTCACTGTACAGCCCACTACACTGAGTTCACTATAGCCCACTACACTGAGTTCACTGTACAGCCCACTGCACTGAGTTCACTATAGTCCACTACACTGAGTTCACTGTACAGCCCACTACACTGAGTTCACTATAGTCCACTACACTGAGTTCACTGTACAGCCCACTACACTGAGTTCACTATAGCCCACTACACTGAGTTCACTGTACAGCCCACTGCACTGAGTTCACTATAGTCCACTACACTGAGTTCACTGTACAGCCCACTACACTGAGTTCACTATAGCCCACTACACTGAGTTCACTATAGAGTGAGTAGGGAGGGGGGAGGTAGTGATTTCAGACACAGCCACGCTGTTGTCCTCTGCCATACTTCTGTTACCAGAATGCACGCACAGCTCGTGTTCGTCATCACTGACTACGTTTACATGCACACCATATTCCGGTTTGGGTCAATATTCCGGCTAAGGTAACTGCGCTGCAGCAGCTGGAATATTCTGTTAACATGTTACTTGGCATGCCCCCGTGTTTCGGCGTATTCCACTCTCTTATGTAATGCGACACTCAGCCGCGGGGGGCAGCAGCACGCGTATAGGCGTCTGGTCTGCCGGAAAAACAGATGAAGAAGTCTTCTTCTTTTTCTTCTGTCGCTAGTTCTATCCCTGCGTTCCAAATCGCATACTTATACTTTTTACTTTTAGTAGGTACTGCAGCTGCCCTTACAAAGTATGTAGTTTAGTATGAAATATGCATGCATATGCATACTATTGGGACACACTACATACATCGTCCCTGAAGTCCGGCCCTCTCGCTCACTTCCGCCGCCGTCCGTAGCGGCAAATTTGAATGTTGTTGTCAAAATACTGGTGCTGTTTCATACTGCGCTGTCCTCTGTCATATTTATTATCTTCTGTCTTCCTGTCGCTTCTGCTGTCACTGAGCGAGTTTTGTGCGATATGTGCGTTTTGTTGTCGTCTGTATGTGGGCGTGGCCTGTACACGAAACTCAGTCAGTGCGACGTAACATCCGCTACACAAAGGATTGTGGGTCAGAATGGCCAGAGCAGCATGCTGAAATCCATACTGCGAAATCTGACCGGATGTAGTAGAACATCCTGGTACTCTTGGCATACTGCATCTGACATACTATGTATTGGGACACACTAAATCTTTTTTTTCCCTACTAAATAGTATGATAGTATGAGTATTGGAACGCAGGGCAGGTTTTCTCCCATCGATATCCTCCATGATATTTAAGTCTTTCATTAGGGGGGGCATTAGGGTTAGGGTTGGGGGGTTAGGGTTAGGGTTAGGCTTTTTACACAGAGGGGCACAGAGGAGATATGTTGGTCAAACACTCAGTATGTAGTGTTAGTGTATGTTTATGAGTTGAAGAACATAATAAATTATCTTGAAGGAGTAGATGTTTACCAGAAAGCTTGACTCCAATAATTTAACAATATGTTAAATTATTTGTTTTAAAAATGTAAATTACTTAACAAACAGACCTAAAAAAAAAAAAAAAAAAAAAAACATTGGATCTGCACGATTCATACAAGTCACCCAAATGGCCACAAAAAAAGCGAGTTGCACTTTTCGGCGCGCTGTTTGCATCCCTGCATTTGGATGCTTCGCTCTCTAACTGCCTAATTTTTTTCTCTCTTACCTTCTCAGCCCCACCCTTTTCTTTCCTTTTTTAGGATTAGCAACATGAGTGGTGTCCATGGTCTCTCTCTAGTCATCTCAACTTGCACACAGGCACACACTACCACGAGTATCTTTGACACGGCTGAGTGGCAAGTAAGCCTGCGCATCTAAGGGCCTACCGGCACATTGTTGCCACCTATCGGTCTGGACATGGAACAACAGTAGATTACAAGCAAAAAGGGGAGAGAAAAAAAAAAAGATAGTACCTGGCAGCACCGGTCGTTCTGGTATGCTCCAGAACATCCAGATGGCCAGTCCGCCCCTGGCGCCGCGTGCTTTACGTCAGGTGAAGGTGTTTCACTTTCAAAACTTTATTGTCCTGACAGACATTAACAATAAAACCCCAAACCCCAGAGAGAGAGACAGGCAGAGAGACAGACAGACAGACTTAGAGAGAGACAGACAGACAGACAGACAGAGAGAGAGAGAGAGAGACAGACAGAGAGAAAGAGAGACAGGCAGACAGACAGACAGAGAGAAGCTCCTCGTTTATTGTCCCATACTCAGAAGTTGATTAAATAAATATTAAATAACAGCAAAAGACAATAAGACATAACAGACAGACAGACAGACAGATAGATAGACAGATAGATAGATGTTTCATTATTTTGTTCATAAAATTCATTTTAAAACAGAATGTGTCACTTTTTTTCCTTTATTGAATTAAATTCAGGTCAATAACATGAAATTCACATTTTACATTTTTCATCTGAACAAATTCTGTAAATATCCATAAATATACAATGAACAACAAATAAAATGCAGGGAAAAGAAAAATAAACTTCAGGGAGTAAATGTGAAATATCAAAGTGATCTGATGATTTTTGCCAATTTGTGATTTCAAAAATGATCTTTGAGGAAAGTGTTGAATAACTTTATTGACACTCCCATCGTGACAGAACGAGCAGCGTGTTATGAATCTCTCTGTGGCGACAACTCGTCATGAACATCGACGCTGCTGAAGTTCTTAAAATGCAGTGAGCTGATTGGATGTTGCCAGGCAGGTTAACTGTGTGATGTCAGAAGAGTTTCTGCACACAGGAGGAGACTCTCACTCCATCTGACACAGAGACACTGAGGAACCAGACCCAACCCTAAACCCCAGGTACAGAGGCTGAGTGAATGTGGAGGTGAAGGTGTGGAGGTGGATCAGTGAGTCAGAGGAGACGCTGTAGAAGGACAGAGAGCCAGCAGGCCAGTCCAGATACACTGCCACTCTGTGAGAGGAGGGGGGGGCAGGGATGTCTGTGCTGATGTTGTTGTGCCAGACACAGAAACTTTCATCAGAGCAGATCAGACTCCAGGAGTTTTTGTTTGCTCCAAACAAGCTGTCAACACCGTCTCCTCTCCTGCTGATTCCTCTGTAAGTCACTGAGATAAGAACCCCTCCTCTCCACTCGACCTCCCAGTAGCAGCGACCAGTCAGACCATCTCTACACAGGATCTGTCTCCACCAGTCAAACCTCTCTGGGTGATCAGGATATGGCTGCTCCTCTCTCACTGCTGTCACCTTCCTGTTGTCCTCAGACAGGACGAGGCGTCTGTCTGCTGTGTTTGTGTCCAGTTTGAGTTCACAGGAATCTGATGGAGAGAACAAGACACAAAACACCAGCAGGTTGTTATCTAACACACCTGTTGTCTTTATTATCTGTTGCTTTATTAACAGGTTCAAGTCAGTCGATGAACACGTTCATGATGCCAGAGCTGTTTATATGGAAAGCAAAAGGTTTTTATGGGAAATCATTTTTTGTCTTTTTATCCCTGTTTTGTCATGAATTTAATTTCAGTTGTTTTAATTCTGCACTTTGTAGGTTATGTTTATGTTTTATCCTATTATATCTTTCTATATAAAGCACTTTGTAGCTTTGTTTGAAAAATGCAAAATAATTACAATAATAATTATAATAATGATAATTGTTGTCATTACTGTTATTACTATTATTAGCATCAGCATTACTAGCATTGTTCTTACTGTTGTTTTGTTTTTGTTATTATTATCATTATTATTACAGTTTAGTAGCAGACACATAACAGAACTGTGGTCATAATTCATTATAATTTTCCTGTCATTGGTTGTGATGTTCAACATGTTCAGTTCTGTTTTGGGCCTTTCTGTGTTACTCGCTCACTTTAAGAGCTAAGTGTGTTGCCATAGTAACGGCTAACTCCTTGTGGCGGTGTAAAAGCAGTGCGTGGTGCGTGTTACGGCTCCATGTTACTGAGCAGCAACACGTGTTAGCACTGCAACAAACAACACGCCAGTTGGCCAAGTCAAGCAGAGAAGTTGTCCGCCTCTGTTTCCCCACAACATCCACGCTGGAAACACACAACTTCCACATGTGAGACACTTCAGCACAGAGATGGACACCACTCAGTCAGGATGATACAAGCATGGACATTTTTACTTTGTGGACGTCAGCTGTGACCAAATGAATAAAAATCAACTGATCAAAATGAAACAGCCAAATGAGGATCAGGGAATAAAGACGCTGTTTGTTCTCGAGTAGCAACTAAATGATGTTTGGTTCAACATTAAAAGCAGCTGAGAACAAACAGCAGAAGCTGCAGCTGCACCGTCTAAACAGCTGAATGTTTGCTGCTTTGTGTTGAGGAGTCAAACTAAATCCACACTTACACTTCCTCAGGCCTGGTTTCAACCACTGCTCTCCACCATGGTCCACCCTGGAGGAAGAAACAGAGTCAGAGCAGCAGATTCTCTTTGAGGATGGAAACATGGGCAGTAAATAACCTTCCCTATGAAGGATTTAGCAGAGCACCTCACTCATATCCACCATTCAACATGAAACAATACTCCTCAGGCCTCTAGAAGACATTGTGTGTGTCTCTCCATACCTGAGAGCCTCCAGTCTCCAGGTTGGATCCTCCAGTCCAGCAGAGAGCAGCTTCACTCCTGAGTCTCCTGGATGATTGTAGCTCAGGTCCAGCTCTCTCAGATGGGAGGGGTTGGAGCTCAGAGCTGAGGCCAGAGAAGCACAGCCTTCCTGTGTGAGCAGACAGCCTGACAGCCTGCACATGGACACACCAAACACAACAACACAGTCTGATACACATACATGTTGGATTATTTCAGCAGCTCACTAATCTGAAATTAGCTGGTTCATTCAGACAAATATTCAAATGTGTGATGGGCTTTGTGTTTTCATTTAGTCCAGTTTGAAAGCTCTTGAGTTCTCTGATCCTGACCTGAGAGCCTCCAGTCTGCAGTGTGGACTCTCCAGTCCAGCAGAGAGACGCTTCACTCCTGAATCCTGCAGCTGGTTGTGACTCAGGTCCAGCTCTCTCAGACTAGAGGACTGGGAGCTGAGAACTGAGGCCAGAGCTGCACAGCTTCTCTCTGACAGATCACACACACTCAGCCTGGATGGACATTAAAACAGAAGAAAATGTCATAGTTGTCAGTTTTCCTGGGACACTGCCGTCATGTTGCTAATAGTGATAATAATCTTTCTTCATGACAGCCTGATCTAAAAGCAAGCTGACAGTGAGCTCTGCATGCTGCTGTAGCTCACTGAGCTCAATGCAGCTCTAACAACACCAGGGACACTGGTTTGATTCTCACTGCGTCCCTCATGCTGAAAATATAGACACACATTGTACTGTGAGGTGGCTTGGATACATAAATCAATGGAAAGCATTTGAATTTGAATATAAACTTTTTTTAATAAATAAAAGAACCACTCAGAAAATCAGTGGCTTTTAACAGTTTTGACAATAACCATGCATGCTGACTCTGAAGTCCTGATATACAGTCAGGTCCATAAGTATTTGGACAGAGACACAATATTCATAATGTTCTCCTTGTACACACCACAGAGGATCTGAAATGGAGTCATCAAGACGTGACTGAAGTGCAGACTTTCAGCTTTAATTTAAGGAGTTGAACAAAAATATGGAATTAACCTTTTAGGAATTACAGCCACTTTTATTCACTGTCACCTCATTTTCATGGCCAGGTGTGACTTTTCCCTCATTATTCCATGACAAATTAAGAAAATAAAAGCTCTGGAGTTCATTAAAAGTGTTTGTGTTTTCATTTGGTAGCTGTTGATCAGAACCCTCAACATGCGATCTAAAGAGGTGCAGGTGCAGGTGAAGGAGGCCATCATGAGGCTCAAAAAGCAAAATAAAACCTATCAGACAGATAGCAACAACTTTAGGAGGAGCCAAATCAACAGTTTGCAAAGGATTTTCCTCCAAATATTGAATATAATCCATATAATTATAGTTATGTATGTTATATATCATTTGTTCCATCAGTTTTTAGCCTCTGGGGCTAAAAACACTATTGTTTACTGAAGTGTACTCTTAGATTAAATACTTACCTGCTGTATTCTACTGCCCGTACTTTTTAACAACACACTGTGGATTTATGATGCCTTTTATTGTTCTACTTCTTTTAAGCCTGTTGTTATTTTATGTTGCTGTATTTTATTATCACTATCATTCAATTCTTGTATGAAAGGTGCTATACAAATAAAGTCACCTGTAATACACCTGTATGACACCTATAATACACCTGTGTGACACCTGTAATACGCCTGTAATACACCTGTATGACACCGGTAATACATCTTTATGTCTTTTATTGTTTTATTTGCATCTTCTGTTTTATTTCAAAGCCTTTTCCTTTTTTAATTCCACCCTGTGATTCTTTTTAATGTTTTATTTTTATTTAATGCGTTAATTGACTGTTTTTATTGTTTTAAATTGTGTCTCGTTGCTTTTAATGTCTCTGTAAAGCACTTTGAATTACCTTGTGTTGAACTGTGCTATACAAATAAACTTGCCTTGCCTCTGAAAATGGGGTGACAGTGTATAAAAGTGGCTGTAATTCCAAAACAGTTAGTGGCATATTTTTGCTCAAACCCATAAATTAAAGCTGAAAGTCTACATGCTTTTCCAGTCAGGAAGTCCATTTGGACACGTGTGTTAAAACATTTGGAGGAAAAAAAGAAATACTGGGTCTGACCTGAGAGCCTCCAGTCTGCAGTGTGGACTCTCCAGTCCAGCAGAGAGACGCTTCACTCCTGAATCCTGCAGCTGGTTGTTACTCAGGTCCAGCTCTCTCAGACTAGAGGACTGGGAGCTGAGAACTGAGGCCAGAGCTGCACAGCTTCTCTCTGACAGATTACAGCCACTCAGCCTGAGGAGGAATTAGTGAAGAACAAGGTAAAGCTGAAAATATCAGCTTTTTTTCTCATGTAATAAAATTCACCTATAGTTCTCCAAAGTTAAAGTATTGAATATATCCAATTCTAAATGAACCTACACAGATTTCCTGGAGGCTTTGACCACTGGCAGCAGCCTCAGAAGAGCCTCCTCTGAAGCAGAGTATTTCTTCAGGTCAAACACCTCCAGATCTTCTTCTGATGACAGTAAGATGAAGCCCAGAGCTGACCACTGAGCAGGGGACAGTTCCTCTGTGGAGAGACGTCCTGATCTCAGGTACTGTTGGATCTCCTCCACTAGAGAATGGTCATGCAGCTCATTCAGACAGTGGAACAGGTTGATGCTTCTCTCTGGAGAGGGACTGTCCTGGATCTTCTCCTTGATGAACTGGACTGTTTCCTGATTGGTCTGCGAGCCACTTCCTGTCTGTGTCATCAGGCCTCGTAGGAGAGTCTGATTGGTCGGCAGTGAAAGACCCAGGAGGAAGCGCAGGAACAAGTCCAGGTGTCCATTTGGACTCTGTAAGGCCTTGTCCACAGCACTCTGGAGGAGGTGTAGTTCAGATTTCTCGGAGGAGGTTGACTGTTCTTCTGACAGCAGATTGACTCCAGACTTGATGAAGGTCACAAAGACATAAAGAGCAGCCAGAAACTCCTGAAGGCTCAGATGGACGAAGCAGAAAACCTTGTCCTGGTACAGCCCACGCTCCTCTTTAAAGATCTGTGTGAACACTCCTGAGTACACTGAGGCTGCTCTGATATCAATGCCACACTCTGCCAGGTCTGCTTCATAGAAGATCAGGTTGCCTTTCTCCAGCTGCTCAAAAGCCAGTTTTCCCAGAGACAGGATCATCTCCCTGGTCTCTGGAGTCCAGAGTGGATCTGTCTCAGCTCTGCCATGATACTTGAGGTTCTGCACTTTGGACTGAACCACCAGGAAGTGGATGTACATCTCAGTCAGGGTCTTGGGCAGGTCTCCTCCCTCACTGGTTTTCAACACGTCCTCCAGAACTGTAGCAGTGATCCAGCAGAAGACTGGGATGTGGCACATGATGTGGAGGCTTCGCGACGTCTTGATGTGGGAGATGATTCTGCTGGCCTGCTCCTCATCTCTGAATCTCTTCATGAAGTATTCCTCCTTCTGTGGGTCAGTGAAGCCTCCCACCTCTGTCACCATGCCAACGCACTCAGGAGGGATCTGATTGGCCGCTGCGGGTCGTGTGGTTATCCAGAGGCGAGCAGAGGGAAGCAGGTTCCCCTTGATGAGGTTTGTCAGCAGAACGTCCACTGAGGTGGACTCTGTAACATCAGTCAGGATCTGGTTGTTGTTGAAGTCCAGAGGAAGTCGACACTCATCCAGACCGTCAAAGATCAACACAACCTGGAACTGCTCAAACCTGCTGATTCCTGCTTCTTTGGTCTCAGTGAAGAAGTGATGAACAAGTTCCACCAAGCTGAACTTTTTCCCTCTCAGCAGATTCAGCTCTCTGAAAGTGAATGGAAATGTGAAGTGGACATGCTGGTTGGCTTTGTGTTCAGCCCAGTCCAGAGTGAACTTCTGTGTTAAGACTGTTTTCCCAATGCCAGCCACTCCCTTTGTCATCACTGCTCTGATTGGTCCATCTCTTCCAGGTAAAGGTTTAAAGATGTCCTCACATGTGATTGGTGTTTCTGGTGTGTCTGGTTTCCTGGATGCTGTTTCAATCTGTCTGACCTCATGTTCCTCATTGAGCTCTCCACTCCCTCCCTCTGTGATGTACAGCTCTGTGTAGATCTGATTCAGAAGTGTTGGGTTTCCTGCTTTAGCAATCCCCTCAAACACACACTCACACTTCTTCTTCAGCTTAGATCTGAGTTCACGTTGGCACGCTGCAGCCGCAGTTTCTGAATGAACAAACAAACAAAAACATCAACAAAACGATGTTGTATTACATATGAGAAATGTGAATATTTCCTGATAAATGGACCTATTGGTCCTGTTCGACTGTCAGAACGTAGCGAGGTGTGCCGAGACCTGAAGGCTGTTTTACGAGTTCTGCAATCGTTTCTATGGCAACAACATGATTCCAGGTTAAAGATCCTGGAAGCCGATTTGGGCTCTGCTCCAGGAACTTTTAGGAGGAGCTAAAAGGGCTGTGTGTCCTGATTGGTCAAGGTGTTGCCATGACAACACCTCTGTAAACATGAGCTATCAAAGGACGACAACACAAAGCAGCCGCCGCCAAACAACAGACTGCAGGAACAAACGAAGAGCTGCACGTCCCGATCAGGATTTGGGGAGAATAAAGTTCCCAGTTGAACAAACAACACAGCGCTGCCTCAGCCGGAGCGCCGCCGCTGTCCCAGGGAAGCCGACGGGACGAGACGGGAAAACAGGAAGCTGCTTTCCACCGGCAGGCAGGAGGAGGACGAGCCGCCCCCTGCTGGCCGGGAGGAAAACTCAGAGGCTGAAATAATCTGTCATCAAGCAACAGCCTGACGCATCACAGCTGCTTTGATCTGATTGGCTGTTTCACTCGGCTGCTAATTGACATTTTTCAGTAACGAGTGGGAGTTTGTGAGAAATGAGGAAGAGAGTTAAAAAGTTTCTCAGAGTTTAGGAGAGCTGGATGTCGAGTGCACAGCCAAAGAAGAAAAATCATGAAGCAAAAAGAATAAAACTAAGATTTTTTTATTTAAATTTAATTTTTTTTCCTTACTGCTCCACAGACGCTCAGCCAGCTGCTCCTGCTTCATCCTCCTCAGGAAGTGCAGTGTGATCTGCAGAAAAAACTCCCTGCTCCTCCTCTGCTCTTCCTCCTCATCCTCCCTCTGCCTCTCTAAGCATTCTGGGTAATCTGGCCTCAGAGACCTCTGCAGGTTTTTCAGCTCCTTCTTCACAAAGGTGACCATGTTCTCCTCCAGCAGCTGCAACACAAAAATAAAAGAAACAAACTTCCATATTAAATTTTGGACACAAAACACAAAATCAAATGCAGGTCAAAGAGCCTGAGGCTGGGCTGCACCAACGAGGATTCATTTTTAAACCCAGTTACATCACGGTTTGCACCGACCTTTAACTGTGATCTGGTTTGAACTTTAATTTACACTTGAGGGGCTTTAACTTTGAAAATGTCTGCATTTTGGAGCAAAATGATGGAGTTGTTCCAAGACAGAGACAGACTGTCCTGTCAGTCAGAAAGTCTCTTTTTTCTAATGATTCTGTTTTCAATCAATCAATCAATCAATCAATCAAACTTTATTTATATAGCGTCAAATCACAACAGAAGTTATCTCATGACGCTTTACAGGTAGAGCAGGTAAAGACCACGCTCTACAAACTATAGTAGAGAAACAAGAAACCCAACAGATTCCCTCCTGAGCATGCTCTTGGCGACAGTGGCAAGGTAAAACTCCCCTTTAACAGGAAGAACCCTCAGGTAGAACCAGACTCAGGGTGGACGGTCATCTACCTCTACCGGTTGGGTGGGAGGGGAGAGAGAGAGACAAGGTGACAGAGACAGGGGGAAGGGGACAAACTGGGACAGCAGACAACAGCAGAAACATCAGGGTATCCTGAACAGGTAATCTAGATGGAAGTGACACGCAGCATCTAGCCATCTCATCTGCAGCTGGATGACCTTCCAGGATGAGCAGGACAGTTTGACCTAGACAAGACACAAAAAGCACAACGAAAGCAAAGGGGCAGTGGACTCTGGAACAAGCATGCACAAAAAAAAGGGGTATGGGGGGGACAGGAAGAAGAAGAAAGGAAGAGGGGAGAGGAAGATTAGAAGAGAGGAAAGTGCTCAGAGCATGATATGAAGTCCCCCGACAGTCTAGGCCTATAGCAGCATAACTAAGGGCTGGTCCAGGGCAACCTGGGCCGACCCTAACTATAAGCTTTGTCAAAAAGGAAAGTTTTAAGTCTACTCTTAAAGATAGAGAGTGAATCTGCCCTCCGTACTGAGATAGGAAGATTGTTCCACAAACGGGGAGCCTGGAATTGGAAGGATCTGCCTCCCAATCTAGTTTTAGAGATTTTGGGAACCACCAATAAACCTGCATTTTGGGAGCGCAGTGCTCTGGCAGTGTGATAAGGAACTATGAGCTCTTTGAGATAAGATGGTGCCTGCCCACTGTTTTCTTTTCTCTTGCAGGATTTGTCCGCCCTGCTGCATTTCTTCAGCCCAACCTGTTTCTCAGAAGAGGAGGAGAAGTTTGAACGTCTGTGGAGCCACGATGAGCAGCTCACTGCTTGTTAGCGAGCCACAGCAAACTGGTTCCCCTGTCAGAGGAAACAGACAAACTGCTTTCTCTCTTTCTGCTTCCTGGCTTCTGACAGCATGTGAGTCCGTCTGCTTTTAGTCCTCAACCTTCATGTGATCACTTGTTCCTCTGTTTTCCCAGTGAGCATCTTCACTGAACTGTCATCCGCTGAGGAAAGTTGAAATCTGTAAACTTGGACCAACTGAATCAGGATCAGTTTTGAATTGAGCAGCAGAGCTCTGCTTCCTTTGAAATCTGATCTGCTCTTTTTAAACCGGGCTTTGCTAAACTCCCAGGGCTCAAAATGACGTTTTTCCCTCAGTGTCCGGAAGCTGTCCCGAATTCTGCCTTCAGCTGTCCCAGACTGAACAACCACTGTCCAAAATTAAAGCTCTTTTTTCATTGTACACAGGACATATGGTTTAATAAGTTTATTTCAGTAAGTCATCACTTTACTGACTCACTCTGGTCCAACATGGACGTTCTGCTTGTTCACTGCACTGAGATCTGAATAAAAACATGAAATCACCCGAGGTGTTTGGCCACAGTCACTTTTCAATATTCTGTTGCTGACTGGCTGAGTGACTGTTTTTTCTGTATTTCTGACTGCTGGATCAGTAAATGCATCACAAACTGCAGTGCAAATGCAAACCTGTCTCTGATTGGTGGACGCCGATGGAAATGTACACACACACTGTCTTTCAGCATCAGTCCTCTTCTTGTGCTGCTGCTTTGCCACTTTTTCCTGCCTTCTCTGCATCACAGAGTGGAACCTCTGGGCCGTGGACGGAGGTGCACAGCTGCCCGTGTGAAGCGGCTGATTTCTGCAAACAGCCCGTGTTGGAGATCCAACATGGAAGCATTTTGCATTCAGCCTTGTGAGCGTATTCTTGTCTAAAGCAGCGAGTTCTGCAGGCAGCTCAGCTCACATCAGATATTTTACAAAGCCAAGTGGCAGCGAGCCGATGGAAGAAAAGCTGAGCGCTGTAGAAGCAGTGAGAGACACCAGCTTTTAATCCCTGTGGACAGAGTGACTGACACAAACCATGTGGACACAGCCTCCCAGTGACGCTCTGCCTTCATCACCAGTAGGCACACTGACACATTTCACTTCTTTTAGAATCAGTTCATTTGTGACGGTGAGTTTCTCTGCTGTCCCAGACACTGTAGATTTGTGTCCCCGCTGCTGTTTTTATCGTCCCCAGGACAACGGGACATCCTTCATTTCCAACACTGACTCTGACTGGAACTAATCTCAGATTAAATGAATCCTTGTTGCTGTAATCCAGCCTGAAAGATGTGAAGAGAGCAGCACGGAGACGATTCAGAGCAGAATGGCTGTTTTTCAGTCGCTATGTTGTTGGACATTTCCACACCTTAAATATGGAGGCCAGGTGTGTTTGATGCTGCTGGGCAGACTGAGCACTGGGAACCTCTGAGCTCTGCTGCTGGACTCTGTGGAGGACACACACACACACACACACACACACACACACACACGGTTATTGGATGTGATGTTTTGAAAGAGGAAACTCAGTCAACAGAGTCTGAAGGATCAAACCAATTCTGGATCTCATGAATCTGATGACAGAAAAACATCTGATTTGTCATTAGTTTGAAATAATTACCCATCATCCTCAGAGAGACGGCTGCCTCTGAACGCAATAGGACGTCCCATAGAGCAGTCACTCTTCATGGACACACAGCTGGGCTCAGGTCCAGGTCCAGGGGAGTCTGGTCTCTCCTGCTGGATCCTGATAGAAACATCATAAACACACTGAAGGGATCTGCTTTACTTTCTTAGTGACATACTAAGAAAATAATAACTTGACATTAAAACATAGAAATAAAATTTGATGTAAGCACACACAGAGCTTCTCCTGTGAATAATGCTGCTGTGCTGATTTGCCTGCTGAGCTCTGAGATGGAGAACAGTCATGGACAGTCAGAGATCCTCATCTCACCTCTTAGCTTTGGTCTGGCTGTCATGTTCCCCAGACAGAGAGCTTTCAGAGGCAGGGAGCCCCTTCATTCTTCTCCAAAATGGCTCCATAGCCGAGCCGACACCTTGACACAAACACAGCGGCTCATTCAGGACAACAAGCTTTCCATGAGTCACATGGAAGTCAGCAGATATGAAACTATGGATTTGGGAAATGTCTGGGCAAGATCCACTGATGCAATAATAAAATAGTGTGTTAGATTTTTATTTTTATAATAATCACCCTTGTTCTTCTTCTTCTCATTATAATTTTCATTATTATTTTACCTTTAAACTGTTGATTTTGAAGGGAGAGGAGCGGCAGGAAAGTCAAATGGCGTGCGGCCCCTGTTTGCTGTGCGCCGCCGTCACTTCCTCATTTAGTGTCAAAGTAAGGAAGTAACATTGATGTTGACATTATAACACAATGGCTAAAATGTTTTGGCACTACAGATATCCTGATGCCTGTGGACGGTGGTGTGTGTCTGTGTGTTATTCAAGTCTTCCATGTAATGTGTGTGTGAGCCTCCTTTCCATTCCTGTGGTGGGCAAACAGGTGAGCAGTGTGAGTGTGAAAGGTGTGTGAGCCTGGTTTCATACTGAACACAGGGGGAACAGGATGTGACAGTCATACAGTCCAAGCTGTCAGGATGCACTGTCCCCGCTGGAATGGAGGAGGATTTAACACAAAGACAAACCTCAACATTTGGGAGGATTTTGCTCTTTGAGCCTTTCTCAGCAAATTCTGCTGCACGTTGTTGGGAATAAGACAGAAAAAACATATGACAGATATAGTTTACTGTAAACAGCTGAACTAAAGTGGACAACAGACTCTCTTGTGGCAAAACCACACGACTGCTTTTCTGAAAGAAACTAGTTACTGAGTTTAAGGAGGAAAAGAGAAATGCAGTCAGTGTGTCCAGGTATTGTGCCTTTTCAAAAAGCAAATTTAGCATATAATGAGCACACATTTCTTTCAAAACTCTACAATATTCAAAATGAAAACTCTCATAAATATAAAATTATTCATTGATAGAAAAAACAGATGTATTAACACCACCGAGTTAATAAAGAACACTAACATACGTCCTGTTTCCCCAGTTTAAAAATAGAACTAGACACTTTCGACATTTGCATTTCACTTCCAAAATACAATATCTCCAGATAAATGTGGCTAAAAAAAAAAATAAAAAAAAATACTCCGATATGAGCCTTAGCGCTCTCCGTGGTACGAGCACAGCATCACGGGGCCGAGCTTTCTGCGAGGGCGCGCTCCCTTCGCCTTCGGGCCGTTTCGGGCGGTGGAAACACACCTGACGGGGAAACACGAATCTCTACACAACACCTGAAACATCAGAGCGACATCAAACATTTGATCCTAAAATCCAGAAATAAACACGCGCCCTGTTTCGGAATCAGCTGATCGCTTCCAGGTGTGAACGGGGTCGAGACTTTAGACGGTTCAAAGAGTCAGAGAGCAGCTTTTAGGCGGAACTATTCAATAAACGGCCCCGATTCAAGTCACACACACACACACACACACACACACACACACACAGAGAGAGAGAGAGAGAGAGAGAGAGAGAGAGAGAAAGAGAGAGAAAGAGAGAGACTCACCGCTGCTTTCTCAGGCTGCAGTCTGATAGTTCACAGCTAAATGGAGAATCTGCAGTCTTACCGGAGACGCTGATGGCGGAGTCACAGGACAAATGTTTGCTTTCACTTTGGGCTCCTCAGCGGGAGGAGCGACAACAGGAAGTCAAAAATATGTGTGTTGTCAGTGTTCTCTGACAACACACATATTGTGTTGGGGAAACCAGCAGGGAGAGAAAAATCTGCATGAGAAGACATAAAAGTGCAATGAACAATAAGAGTGTTGTGGTAAAGATCCAGACATTCAGATGTTCAGCCTGTAGTTATTAGGGCTTCATGTGCTCAGAGGGATGAGACTCCACCTGGTGGAGGAAGGGAGGAACGACATGTTAATTGTGCGAAGGGCCAACAGGAGGATTTTCATGTTGAGCACTGAAAGCAAACTGTGATCCATCCTGTCCTCTGTGTGCAGGAGAACAACGAGCTGCTTTCTGAGGCTGTGCAGACACATTTCAGGAGCATCAAGTGGCTGTTCCTGCACTTCCACCTGATATCAGAGCAACCTGTGGCCTTCCTGTCTGCCCTCATTCTTCCTCTCTCTGACTCTCTTCTTTCTCTCCATCCTCACTCCTGAATCACATCAACTTTGTGTTAAGGAGATTTCAAATATTCAGCAGTCAAACCACATATAAAAACATGACATTTGAATTTTAAATGATATCCTTATTGGATATCAGTTAGTGACTGGACGCTGCATCAGATACATCACAGCAGCACTGTAGTGTTCTATCCCAGTGAAGACATTTAAACTCAGCTGTATCAAGTCCTATCATTTGTTTTATGAGTCACCATCTAGTTCAAAAAATGACAACTGTCTGAACAACAGAATCAGCACAAAGCAGTTCCTTTATTTTTCTTGTCATGATCTGTTATATTGTCAATACTGATCAGCTTTAGCTAACCTGAATCTTTCCAAGCCTCCTCCTGACACACTGACATAACTGACCTTCTGTCTTTCAGCCCCTTTGAAAAGCTTTTCTTCATCCCTACCAAACCTCTCTCCTTCTCACTCTGTGAAGGAGCGGAGGGGCGCCTGATCAGTGACGTGCCGCTGTTATTGATCATATCATTTGCACACAAACAGCTGCTAAACACAGAAAATGCTGACTCGAAATAATTTTCCCTCCGTCGCTTTAGCGCCCCCTCTAGCGCAGCGCCCCTATGCGCCGCATAGAGTGCATACCTACTTATTGCGCCACTGTGTGTGTGTGTGTGTGTGTGTG
>NC_043996.1:35345025-35372525 GCF_902150065.1 Myripristis murdjan
TTTTGGTTTGTGCTCATTGTGGAAGGGTCCAGGTGTCATAACGTGTCAAATCAACTCAAACATTATGATCAATTAATCAATAATCACTGCTCCATGTTTCTGTGTGGTGGATTAGCCCTTTAACACCTGAGACAGTTCACTGGATTTCTTTCAGAAACATGAAAACAAAAAGGTCATCAGAAAATTAACAAAAAAGGTAGCACAGAATGCAAGTAAAGTCAAGAAATGTAAAAAAAAAAAAAAAAAATGCCAAAAAGTAAAAAATGCCATTAAAAATTCCAGAAAATTAGCACACATTACAAAACAAACAAACTAACAAACAAACAAAATAAATAAGAAAAATAGATTTGTAATGATTCACACGAGAGCAAAAGCATCTCACATTCAGCAGGAACTTCAAAAATCAAAACAAAAAATATTAAAAATTATAACAAAAATTATGACACAAATTGTGTGTAGAATGGGTTTCCTTTCTTTACTAATACCACTACTGCTCCTGGTACTACTGTAGTACTACTGGTACTGCAGTAGTACTGCAGTAGTACAATAGCAGCACTGTGACTGGTACCTTTGCTTTCTTCAGCAGGAGGATCATGGCGTCTTCTTTCTTCTGGCCTTCATCTCGCTCGTCTTCCTCAGTCCTGCTGAACAGAGAGAAGGCTGCACACACACACACACACACACACACACACACGCACACACGCACACACGCACACACGCACACACACACACACACACACACACACACACACACACACACAGAGGATAAGGCGTAGGAGGTCAGAGTGAAAATGAAAGATGGATGAGCTCAAAAACTTTTCCTCCGTTCAGTTTTGTTTCATCCTCGTTAATCTCCCACCTGACCAGCTGACTGGCTCTGCACTGTTTGTTTGTTTGTTTATTGATTGATTGATTGATTGATTTATGCTCTTGCTGTTAACTGCTCAAACAAACCAAGTATCTGTAAGTTCATGTATGCCAATCAGGTTTTTGTATCCTTAAAGGGAAACGGGAGCGACACAGAGGAGTGTGTTTTTACAGCAGGGAGCAGCGAGCCACCAGCTCCATTCATTTCAATGGGATAGATTAGATTAGATTAGATTAGATTAGATTAGATTAGAGAAAACTTTATTGATCCCTTTGGGCTGGTTCCCTCAGGGAAACTGTGGATCCAGCAGCATCACAGTACCATTAAAGGAAGACAGCACACGAGAAAAAATAAAAATAATAAAAGACAGCACAGAACAGAACACAGAGGAGCCCGAGGCCGAGCTGACGGGGCTCCAGGTGAGTCCAGGTGAGTCCAGGTGAGTCCAGGTGAGTCCAGGGGAAAACGTCCTCCTCATCTTCCTCAGTCCTCCACACTGACGCTCTGCCGCCGCCGCACCCAGCAGCAGCTCCTCACGGTTCGATACGTGTATGACGTCACGCCGCACAGTGGCGTGTGTGCGCCCAGGAGCGAGGCAGCACACACCTGACAGGTGGAGTGGACGGAGCCTGGTGTGAGGTGACCTACCTGCCGCCGCCCACAGCGCCGCGCGGCTCTCTGCGCCGCTCGAGCTCCTGCCGCCGCTTCCCGCCTGCGGCTGTGACGTCAGACTCCCGCGGCTTTGCCCGCCGGTGACGAAGCTCCGTCTGCTCCCTGACGTCACACACCTGAAGAGACGCGCGCGGCTGAGCAGAGCGCGGACCACACAGGAGCCCGCCATCTTTAAATGTTTACGAAACGTGGAGCGGAAGTGATGTGGTGCGCACCGACGTCAAGTGTTCTCTTCAAAATAAAAGCAGCAGGAAGTAAAAGAACCTGTGACTTTTAAAGCCCCCATGACATGACCTCACATGAGCTCTACTTCCGGTCAGACAGAGCATCTTAAACAGTGACGTCACCATTCTGCACCAGTGGCTGTAAATAAAAATGTCAACCAATAAAACCCTCACAAATCTTTAGACATCCTCTCTCATAAACCCGCTCCTTCAAAATAAAAGTGTTTTTCCTCCCAGACTGAGATCCTGTTGGTTTGAACTTGTGTGATCTTTCCCTGCACCAAACTTCCTGTTCCAACAGGAAGTACATCGAATCAACAAAGTAAGAGTCCATGTGTGTATATGTATATGTATGTATGTATACATATATATACGTATATATATATATATATATATATATATATATATATATATATATATATATATATATATATATTCTGAATTTCACTAAAACTGTCACCAGCTGTCATCAATGTAGACAATTTTTAAATTCTATATCCATTTTATATTAATGAAATCCATTTTTCCCCAATGTTTAATTTGAATTTGATATGTTTATTTTATATTTCATACTCCTGTTTCTTTGGACAGTATGTTGAGCACATGTCTGAAATATTTGTACATTTGAATGTTTCAATAAAGATTAAAAAAAAAAAAAAAAACAGCTCCATTCTGCTCAGTGTGATGTCATCATTAAAGGGGCGCTGTTGTCCAGGAAGAAATGGAGCTGAGATTTCACAATAAAATGAAAACACAGGGAAGTAGAGTGTGAAGTTTTTCACTGTTTATTGTTAAGTGTGTGTGTGTATGTGTGTGTGCATCTCATGTCAGTGTGACTCCAGCAGCTCCAACAAACCGTTTATCAATAAAGATTTAACAGCCCAGAGTCAAAATGTGAGTCTGTGGTTGAAGCAGCCGCCTCATAATGTTCTGCTCAACACTCACAAACCACACAGCTGATGATCGGCTGTGGAAAGCAAAACGTTTCCCCGCTTAGGGACTATTTTCCCTGGAGGAGGAGGAGGAGGAGGAGGAGGAGGAGGAGGGAGCGCTTCAGTGTGAAAAAGTCCTGAAAAGCCAACAGTGCTGCTGCTTTTAGGAAAACTCATGTGGAGGACTTTATTGGGCTGATGGAAAACTGGAGTGAAGAAAGTGTGAAGGCTCTGAAAGTTCATGTTCATATCGTAGTGGAATGAATGGAGGAAAGGGAGGAGGAGTGATGTGGCAGCTCTGAGATCAGAGGAACCTTCTGGAACCTGCAGAGGAGCTGGAGCTTTAAACTCATGAAGCGCTTCATTTAGTTCTGCATGTGCACAGACAGTTTGTGTACGGACTGAATGCACTTTCATTTCTCCATGTCGACAAACTGCAGCTGAAAGTGGAGGAGCTGCACTGAAGTTTGTTGGTTTGGCGTCACAGCAGAGAAGGCCACGTGGCTGCAGGACAAATAAAAACAGCCCAAGCGTCGCAGAGTGTGTTTCCTGGTCGTGTTGTTGCCGCGGCGACGGGCCTGTCAGCTGATCGCCACCCAGCCCGTCTTCATTTCAGCTTCACCTTTTGAAACCTCCACTAACTCACCTGATCTCCTTCTGACACACGGGGAAACAGGTGATCAGCTCATGTCCAAAAATAATAATCAAAATGGAAGTCCTTAAAAACAAAATAGATAAAAATTAAAGAAAATTATCAGGAAATTAGCAAAACACTAAAAATTAAACTACATAAAATTTTTGAAAACCCCCGTCTTTCTAATAGAAATGATATAGATTTTTGTGCCAAAAACAGGAAACAGGTGACGAGCAAATCAACAACAAATGATCCCAAAACCAGAAAACGTCCTGAGGAAGTGGCCTGCAGCGCTCCTGATTTGGTTTTGTTTTGTTTTTGTCGTTCACATGTTAGCAGTGTGAAGCCACCCCCTGACGCCGGGACGCCGCCGCCTCATGTCCTTTCAGTCACAGCCCGAGCTAACTCACTCGATTTCTCTCAAAGACAAAAATCCAGAACAAAAATAACAACAAAAACAACAATAAAATTACCGGTCGGTTTGCAAAAAGACAGAAAAAGAAAATGAACAAAAAAGAATTTTAAAATGCCAAGAAAACAACATTTATAAACGAAGTTTAACGGTCAGATCAGCGACGCCTCCCACCGACACTTTCAGCGTTTTGGTCCCGACTCTTATCACAAATACAGAAAAAAGTCATGAAATTCACATGAAACAAAAAACTAAATGCTCGAGTTAAACACACACACACACACACACACACACGCTCCTGTGTGTGTGTGTGTGTGTGTGTGCAGAGCAGCAGCAGCAGTTTGTTGCTACAAATGCAAGAGCCAATCAGCTTCCAAACATCTACATGATGTTCAAACCTTCAGGGAACAGGAAGTGGCAGGTGCAAAAAGGAAGCAGGAAGGAAAGAGCAGGTGGAAACAGGAAGTTGCCAGATGGAAACTGGCAGGTGGAAACAGGAAGTGGGCAGATGGAAACAGGAAGTTGGCAGATGGAAACAGGAAGTGCCCCACAGCCCAGTTTTCATGTGGACCGAAAGTTGAAACGGAGAGAAAAAGCTGTTTGAAACAAGCTGCCCTGGTGTGGTCGCCGCCGCACGGGGACCTGCAGTTAAATCAAAAAGGGAGATTCTGCGGCGGGGGGGCGGAGCTCCGGGCCCTCGGCTTGTCCAGGTGAGTGTTAGTGTGCAGGTAAACAGGAAACGGAAATGTTAAGTAACAGAGCTCCAGCCTCACGCAGCCGAAAAGCTGCACGAAGCTCACTGTTCCTGCATGCAACAACCAATCAGAGCAGAGCTGGACATGACATCACTCTGTTGTGTGACATCACTCCGTCCACCAGCCCCAGCTCTGCCAGGGGCGGGGCTACACTCCGAGAAAAAAATTTCAGAGAGTTTCAGCAAAATGTTTTTTCTTGTATTTTTTTCCTCTCTCCCCCCCCCCCCCCCCCCCCCTCCCCTGATGCTCTGAGGTAAATCATAGAGGCGTACCCTCGCTGGTTCCTGGTGACAGTGACAGTACACACTACAACCTGTAATAAACAAACAAACACATGAACAAACCTGGAGCTCTCTGATCTCATTGGCTGTTGCACGTAGTTTTGATTTTATTTGCAGTATTTAGTGTAAGAGTTCAGCTGTTTAGTTTGATCATGACGGCAGCAGCGTGTGGAAAAGTCTCCTGTGTGACGTCCGCCTCATCACTTCATTACAGAAGGAAAACGTCTGTTTGGTCTCATGAGGACCAGCTCCGTCCCTCTGGACAGGAACACACTTTTTGGTTCAATATCAGTATCATCATCATCATCATCATCATCACCACCATCAAAACCAGCGACCCTCTGGGTTCTTTCAGTCTTGAGTCGGCAGGTTGGAGTGTGTGGACTGGGCAGGACGAGATGTTCCTGCTGGGAGCCTCAGACCTGCCATGCTCTGCTCTTCCAAACAGGAACAAACTAAAATATTCTTACTGCAAAGGTTTTTTTTTTTTACTTTTATTCCTCACGTCAGAGAAAACAAAACGCCCTGCCAGAGCTTCATTCACTCAGCATACTTTGACTTTGACAGGTTCCCACTCTGTCAGATGTGAAACTTCCAAGACTTTTCCATGACCAAGATGTGAAATTTCCATGTCTTCTATAAATTAAATGGTACGCTTCTTTCCCTCAACCAAAATTCAGATTTAAAAGTCTTTGTTAAAGCTTATTATTAATCTGTTTAATTCTACGGGGAAGTGAACCGAAAACGGAAAAGTCAGACATGTGCCATCTGCGGACGACAGCCCCAAGTTTGGCTTGAGGGTAGTGCCAGAGGAAAGGTCATGGGGTCACCAAAATCAAAAGGGTTCTTCCTCATTAGCATCAGGAACAGATTCAACTTTAGCTGATCTCCAGTCATGGTGAATCATCTCTGACACAACGGTTTTAGGGAGATAATAGATTTTACATTTGTTGAGTAGTTACTGATTTTTTTTTTTTAAAAAAAAGATAGTTCATGACTTGCCCCAGCAATTTATTAAATTCTGCTAAAGTCTGAAATAAATCATCAGATCTTCTAGGACCCATGGGTTTCAAGGAAATTGGGTTTTTGGCAAGTAACTAGTTAACAATTTTTTTTTTTTTTAAATTGACAAAACAAATCTTAATTTTGATCTGGATCTTGACTGAATTCTTGATTCTGAAACTGATTTTTTTCTGAATTCCATGACTTTCCACAAGTCCCAGGACATGTGGAAACCCTGCAAGTGAGATAAAAAAAACAACTCAAAACACATTTTTTGTCCAGTCGGTGAGAGAAGCTCTTCCGGTCTGGTTTGTGTTTTGTTTGGAGAAGAAGCGAGGCTGTGGCTCCCAGCAGGAAGTTCTCACCCATTCCAGGGATTTCCCTGCCATTTCCCGCTCACTTGGCGGGCTGGTGGTCTGAGAACCTCTTCAGGTGGTACCTCAGCACGCCTTTGGTCTTGAAGGTCTTGCCGCAGCCACAGACGTGCGGCCGCTCGCCCGTGTGGTTGAGCTGGTGGATCCGCAGCAGCGAGCTGGTGAGGAAGAACTCGCCGCAGGTGAAGCAGTAGTGGCTCTTCTCTCCTGTGTGTTTGGCTCTTTGGTGACTCAGCAGCGAGCCTGAGGTGATGAAGCTCCGCCCACAGTCGCGGCAGCTGAACGGGCGCTCTCCGGTGTGGATCCTCTCGTGGGCCCTCCAGGAGTTGTGGTAGGAGAAGGTCTTCTCACAGTAGGAGCAGTTGTACAGCTTTTCCTTGGTGTGGCTCAGCCGGTGGACCTTCAGGTAGTGGGCGATGGTGAAGCTCTTGCCGCAGTCATCGCAGGTGAATGGCTTCTTGCCCACGTGGAACAGCGTAATGTGCGAGCGCAGGTGGGACGACTGGGTGAACCTTTTGCCACAGGTGACGCAGAGGAAGGGGCGCTCGCCAGTGTGGGTGACCATGTGCGCTTTGAGGTGTGGTGACTGGGTGAACCTCTTGCCGCACTCCTGGCACTTGTAGGGCTTGAGGCCGGTGTGCGTGCGGTTGTGCAGCTTCAGGCCCTGCAGGCTGGAGAAGCACTTGCCACACTCGTCACAGCTGTAGGCCTTCTCGTCGTCGTGGGTCTTCTGGTGGCAGCGCAAGCCACTCAGCAGCTTGAAGGCCTTGTCGCACATGGGACACTTGTGTGGCTTTCTGCTGGAGTGCGTGGCCTGGTGCAGCTTCAGGCTCTGAGGGTTGGCAAAGGATTTCTTGCACTTGGAGCAGGGCAGCAGCTTCTGCTTCCTGTGCGAGTTGCGGTGGAAGTTGAAGCCCTGGTAGGACACAAACATCTTGTCACAGACTTTGCAGTGGTAGCACTTCTCGCCTTTGTGGTTCTGCAGGTGCTCGGCAAGCTCGTCCTGCCCACTGAATCCATCCCCGCAGAACCAGCACTTGAAGGGTTTGGTTCCAGAGTGCGTGCGGTGATGCGTCTTCCAGTCACGCTTCAGGGCGAAGGTCTTGTCGCAGTACGAGCAGCGGTACGGCTGCGTCCTGTCGTGGATCTGCTGGTGGATGACGAGGCTGAGCAGCGTCGGGTACGTCTTGCCGCACTGCCAGCACTCGTTGGGTTTCTGGCCCTCGTGCACGCGGCGGTGCGCCTCCAGGTGCGACAACTTGTAGAAACCTTTCTTACACTCGCGGCAGTACATCATCTTCCTGCCTGTCGTTGCTGCCACACGCCGCTTCTCTTTCTTGATAGCGAGGAGATGAGGGTGATCGTCTGCATGGAGGTCAGAGGTCACAGGTCAGTGTGATGATGTGTTCATGTGCAGCGGGAAAAAACAAAGAAACAGAACAACATGATGGTTACAAACAAAACTAGTAGTTACAAACAAGGCAGGAAGGAACTTTAACAAAACTTCTTTTAAAAAGAGAAAAAAATTACAAAAATACACTAAATTTTAATGTATTCCAAAGCAATTTATTTAGTAGGTAAGTAAGTTTATTTATAAGGTACATTTACACATAGCTCAAGCTGACTAAAGTGCGGTACAGAGGACATGTAAATACGAAGTTAGAAGTGAACAATAAATAAATAAATCAATAAAACAACAAAGGACACATACACAGTTATAGACATGACAACAAATAAAAAAGTTAGTGGGCCAAGAAGGCCACTGAATAAAAATGTGTCTTAAGCCTCGATTTAAAAGACAGAGATGGAGGGAGCCCTGCTCATGTCTGCTGGCAGCTGGTCCCACAGTCGAGGTGCAGCGCCTGCAGAGGCTCCTTCAGCTGTCAGTTTTAGTCGTGACCACATGACATACAACAGTGATTTGTTGTCAGATCTAAGAGGCCTAGAAGCTGAATGCCAATGAATTAGGTCTGTGATATGAGGTGGGACCTGACCATTCAGAGCCTTGAATGCAATCAAAAAGATTTTAAATTGAATCCTAAAATGGACAGGAGAGAGGCGAGGACTGGGTTGATGTGCTCATATTTTTTGATACCAGTCAACATCCTGGCAGCTGCATGCTGGACCATCTGCAGGCGAGACAGTGAAGACTGGGGGAGGCCAAAGTAAAGGGAACTGCAGTAATCCAGCTGTGATGTGACAAATGCATTGATAACTTTTTCCATATAATGGAAGTAGAGAGTTACTGCTGTACCCTTAATACTGTACTGTGGATCATGACATCATGATCCACAGTACTGAAGGCAATAAGATCTAGTAATGCTAAGATGGCGTTTTCCCCTAACGTCAACAGCAGGTCATGTGTCAGCTTTAATCAGAGCTGTTTCAGCGCTGAGGGCTCTGAGCTCCAACTCAAAGATCATGGATCTTGTTGGCATTCAGGAACGGTCAATGGTTTTAATGTCAGAGTTATCTGAACTGTAGATTAACTGTAGATTAAGTGGCTTCACATGCAAACAGATGTAGGAACTGTTCACTGTGTGTGTTGATGCTGTCGTGAAGCAGCGGGCCGCCACAGTGACCACAATTCAATCTGTGCTGTTCCAAACTTGTCCTGCCTCCCTCCACTGCAGGACAACTACACATCTGCTGTAGTCACTGTGGACTCACATCGTACAAAAGTAAAACGTGTATTTGGTCCTCAGAGGCATAAAGCAGATCTTCTGTCTTCTTCGGGACAGTCAGCTGATTGTTGCTGCTTCGTGACTCCGACAGAAACAGTCGCCGTTAAAAGTCGCTGGTTCCTTGTTTGCAGTGGATTTGATAACAGCTGCAGGCTAACGTTAGTTAACATTAGCTATGTTAGCTAACCTACATGTTTGTATGTGAAACCACCTAACCTACAGTTACAATAAATTGCTTTGGAATACAATAAATTTTGATGCATTTCTGTATCTTTTTGCTCTTTTAACAGGAAGTTTTGTGTTATTTACTCCAGCCTCATGTAAAGGCCGGATTATGGTTCTGCGTTCAGCGGAGCGTACGGAGGTTGTGCGAAGCTTATGGGGGGTGTGCGACCGCCGCAGAGCCTTGCCGCGCACCTCCGAAAAATTGTAACTACGCAGACCCCACGCAGCCCCCAACGCAGGCCCCCCACTGACAACAAGAGCTGTGATTGGTCCGCCGAATTACACCATTTCCGGCATTTCGCCCCTCCGGCGTCACGTCCTGTTGTTGTGCCGGCAGCGTCGTTTTTAAAAGAGCTGCTGCTGTGATCACATCTCGACTCATCGGCTGGTTTCAAATTGTTTGGAAAGTTTGGATCCTGCTGGATCTGGATCTGCTGCTCCTTTTAAAAATGGCGCTGCCGGCACAACAACAGGAAGAGCAGCGACCAGACGCCACAGGGTCTGTAGGTCTGCAGAAAAAAAAAAAAACGCACCTCATAGCGTTGTGGCGGAGAATTGCTTAGCGTTTAACGCAGAGGGATGTTGGACACACACGGCCTGCGTGAGAACTGCGTGCACGTTGCGACGAGTCTCCGCAGAACCCTAATCCAGCCTTCACCTTCCACATAATAACAACAACCATACAACAATAAGTTATCAGAGCAGTGCTCGTATCTACGACGGCGTATCAGGCCTGCTGGAGGGGAAAACAGTTGAGGAGCTAAAGGGGTGGGGGGGTATACTGAGAGAAAAACTCAGATTTCTTAATTAAGTTTTTTTCTGTTTTTAACTTCAGAAATCTGCGTGAAGAGTGAATGCACAATCAAATACTCAGTTTTGGATTATACAGTGAAGTATATTAAAGTTCATTAGCAAGTTTGCAAAAGCCTTATTTTAAAGAGTTACTTTACATGGTGGACACAATATCACCTCATTTATCTGAGCGCAAAGAGTTTATGTTTTAAGTTTGAATGCTTTACATCACACAGCCTCTGCTGTCTGTGACAAGTTATTAAATGAGGGAGCGCTCTGGGTGATCTCCATACGTCTTTTGCAATCAGCAATACCAATCTGCTGATTCTGGGCTCAGATCAGCAGGATCTCCTTGTTCCTGAATCCCATGTCAGAGGAGAATCTGCTGAGGGGACCAGCTGCAGGCCTGAGACACGGCCAGCAGGGGGCAGCACAGGTGGAGGCTTGGATACAGAGGAGGAGAAATTAGGTTTCACAGGTTTTTTTCTCATAAATGTAGCACTTCAATCTCAGAGAATGTCTATGCTTTTTCCTTGGCTCTGACACGCCGTCGTATGCACTGGAATCAGACTGGAACTGAACAAAAGAGGATCAGTGCGTTTACAATCTGACTAGTGTTCTAACTGGATGGAGCTGTGTGATTTCAGGTGATAACAGAAGCACCTGGTCGCCACCTGCTGCCCACCTGTCTGTCTGTCTGTCTGTCTGTCTGTCTGTCTCTGCTGAGCTTGCACATGTGATGAAACTCCATTTTGTTGTTTTGTCATTCCTGCTCTGGACACCATCGCCAAAAGAGTTCCCAGGTCCAGTTTACACCTGCGGGCTGAGTGAACAGGAAGCTGCTATTTACCACGCTGACCTGAGGACCTGAACGCACCACAAAGCAGTGCGGTCGATAAACCTGACCGAGCAGAACTGTTTGCCTTAGAGCTGTCAGGCGTCTTACCGAGAGACAGGAAGTCCTGCCCCCCCAGCCACTCCCGGCAGTCGGTCAGGTTGACGGACAGCTGCTTGAGGACGGGGAACCACTGGATCTCCACCTCACAGTCCGGCTCCGTTTTGATTTGAACGCTGTTGAGCTCTGCAGGTGAGTCCTGTGACACACAAACACAAAATCAGAAACAGACACTTGAACCTCATCAGCTGTGGCGACACACCTGGACTGGGCTGTTTTACAGAAACAGTACAGAAATATGAAACCAGACGAGCTAAGGAACCCGTCGTTACCAATCGTGTCACGCCGGACCGTCAGCAAGGCGGCTAAATACACTCCTGATCAAAATCTTAAGACCAGTTGAAAAATGTCAAGAATTTACATTTTGCACTGTTGGATCTTAAGAAGGTTCTAAGTAGAGCTTCAAAATGCAAAACGAAGAAATGGGAGTGAGACAAAAAAATTTATTGCAAACAACCATTAAACTGAAATAGGCTGTTCAATTTTTTTTTGTCTCACTCCCATTTCTTCTTTTTGCATTTTGAAGCTCTACTTAGAACCTTCTTAAGATCCAACAGTGCAAAATGTAAATTCTTGCAATTTCTCAACTGGTTTTAAGATTTTGATCAGGAGTGTATCTCTGCCAAGTTCAGCTCAATGTTGTTGAGGGAAAATCTGTCATGTGTCCCTTGACCTCTGACCTCCAGCTGTGTGAATGAAAATGGGTTCTCTCCCCTTTGCAGACACGCCCACCTTCTGCTAATCCCATGCAGTTTGGGCCCCAAAGCCTGCAGTCCACATGTGTTCTTGTGGCCTGTTGTAAAATGGTGTGTGTGTGCAGACTGGGGCCTAAACAGTCTTGGAGCTGCATCAGTTGCTTTGACTGGAAAGCTGAGACTCTTGTGGATTCAATGAGCCACATTTGATTCCTGTGTGATGATGTTGGCCCCCATAGCAGCCATTTCACTGCAGCCAGAGACTTTTGTCCAACTGGACGTCGCTGTGTAAAATGACCTCTAGTGACCTCTAGGAGAATCACAGCCTCATCAGACTTTACAGACACAAACTAGAGAGCGAGGCCGTTCAGAGGAGCTCTGCTGCTCCAGCTGGACTGACAGTGAGGGCCAGTTTCTGACACATTTACACAACACAACACCTCAACATCCAGTCACTGAAAAAAACTAAATCTTACAGAAATCTGCAAATACCAAAAGTTTTTGACACTAAATCAAAGCATTTTTCTGTGGTGTTCCTCAGGGTCTTGGTGTCCTCATGTGGGATTTTGGAGGATTTTTGAACAATTTAATTAATTTTCCAGGGGTCAAAAATGTTTAAAGTTTGCTGCTCCGGTTGCAGGGGGGAGGCAGGCTGCTCTGGGTGTGAAGGAGGCAGCCTGCTCCGGGTGCAGGGGGGAGGCAGCCTGCTCCGGGTGCAGGGGGGAGGCAGCCTGCTCCGGGTGTGAAGGAGGCAGCCTGCTCCAGGTGCAGGGGGGAGGCAGCCTGCTCCGGGTGCAGGGGGGAGGCAGCCTGCTCCGGGTGTGGGGGGGAGGCAGCCTGCTCCGGGTGTGGGGGGGAGGCAGCCTGCTCCGGGTGCAGGGGGGAGGCAGCCTGCTCCGGGTGAGAGGGAGGCAGCCTGCTCCGGGTGCAGGGGGGAGGCAGCCTGCTCCGGGTGCAGGGGGGAGGCAGGCTGCTCCGGGTGTGGGGGAGGCAGGCTGCTCCGGGTGAGAGGGAGGCAGCCTGCTCCGGGTGCAGGGGGGAGGCAGGCTGCTCCGGGTGTGGGGAGGCAGCCTGCTCCGGGTGCAGGGGGAGGCAGGCTGCTCCGGGTGTGAAGGAGGCAGGCTGCTCCGGGTGCAGGGGGAGGCAGGCTGCTCCGGGTGCAGGGGGGAGGCAGGCTGCTCCGGGTGTGAAGGAGGCAGGCTGCTCCGGGTGCAGGGGGAGGCAGGCTGCTCCGGGTGTGAAGGAGGCAGGCTGCTCCGGGTGCAGGGGGGAGGCAGGCTGCTCCGGGTGTGAAGGAGGCAGGCTGCTCCGGGTGCAGGGGGAGGCAGCCTGCTCCGGGTGCAGGGGGGAGGCAGGCTGCTCCGGGTGCAGGGGGGAGGCAGGCTGCTCCGGGTGTGGGGGAGGCAGCCTGCTCCGGGTGCAGGGGGGAGGCAGCCTGCTCCGGGTGTGGGGGGGAGGCAGCCTGCTCCGGGTGCAGAGGAGAACCTAGGCTAGCATGAGAGCTACACAGCCCAGCTCAGCAGGGAAAGTCCCACCAAACTCCATTCAAAAGAGGCCGGTTTGCTGCTCCTCTGGCCTGCAGGACAGAGCCCCCCGTGGCCTGCAGGACAGAGCCCCCCGTGGCCTGCAGGACAGAGCTCAGCGTGGCCTGCAGGACAGAGCCCCCCGTGGCCTGCAGGACAGAGCCCCCCGTGGCCTGCAGGACAGAGCCCCCCGTGGCCTGCCGGGGAGCCGCTGTTCCTCTGCTCACACACACTCCACTAACCAGACTTATTACCCACAGAGTGAAGCGGCTCTGACGGCTTCACGTGTTTTTCCCACGGACTTCTTTCCGGTTTCCCACCGACAGCAGAGGGAACCAAGCACAACTTTACATTCAATTCTAGCTGACCTGCAAGCGGAGCTCAGAGGAGAAACAGACGCCGAAACGACCACGGAGCCAAGTGGCCTGAGCCCAGCCTGTGCGGGACTCTCTATCAGGAGTGTGGGGTGTGGACGGGAGGCCGGCGGCTCTCTGGCGGCTCTGTGAGTGGAGTCTGGTGGGAGCTGCCTGCGCAGTGCGGCCGGCGCGCCCCCGGCTGCGGGAGCCGCTCAGGCGGAGGTTTGTTTACCGGAGGAGCGGTGGGAGCTTCCATCCTGCTGCGGCGCTCTGCTCCGCGGGGTCCGGCGGGGAAACGGCTTCTGCTCTGCAGGTTAGCTTCTGCAACTTCTACCTGCACAAAAAGCTTTGATGCACTTCCGGGTCACAGGTTAACCTCCCAAAGAAGGGACGTCCAAAGATCGTCTCTTCAGACGTGACCACATCTCCAACAGTGAGGCAGCTACGGAGCGCCGCAGGGGTCATGAGAGCAGAGCCGCGAGGAGGCCGCAAGTTAAATCCAGTTTGAAGACCCACTTCCTTCTCCTGCTTTCAGCTCGTGGTGTTTATTTTGTCAAGTCCAGTCGTCCTGGGTCTCTGACCTCCTCTGAATCCGCTGATGGTTCATTTCCTCTTAACGAAATGTCTTGTTTTGATGCTTGATTTGACCTCCCTCTCTTTTCAATGTGTTTTCCAGTTTAGTCTTTTCTCCTGTGTATTACTCCTTTAGTCTTGTATGTTTGTATTGTGAATCCCTGAGTGTACAGCACGTGACTCCTGTTGTTTGTAACTTGACTCTCAGGTTCATAATCTGAACCTGTGATTTACCAATCCATGGTTTACAGATTAGTAATCAGAGTACGGGCTAAAAGACAGAGGGAAAAGAAAAAACATGGAGAAAAACATCCAATATTTTAAGAGTAAAATCATATATTCCTCATTTTGCTGAGGACCCTGCTTTGAAAACCACTGTTGTAGGATATGATAGGATACAGAACATATATAGGATATATACACCTTTGTGTAAAGTGCTCTAAATGCTGTCATACATGTGTGTTGTAGGTTGTAGGGGTGTGTGTGTGTATGTGTGTGTGTGTGTGTGTGTGTGTCAGGTTCTCTCACTGCTGGCAAAACAGAATGTGCCTTTATTATGAATTAAAAAAAAAAAAAAAACACAGGTGCTGCTCACAAGCAACAGGAAAGATTAAAGTTCAAGCTAGAAAATATATCCATGATCCAACATTTTGGTTATTGCACTGTTTCTCACACACACACACACACACACACACACACAGGCCGTGGGTCTTGGAAACCGAGGCAGAGTGAGACCTCTTCCCTCCCTCCTCCTCTCTGGTGCTGTGAACAGACTGGTGATGCATGTTGGGACTATTTTGTGTGGAGTGTTACAGCAGAGGTGATCCGCTGAGCAGGTGTGGATCAGTTCCATCCGAGCAGCGCTCCAGTCGCCTGAGGACGCGTCTGACAGACCAAACTAACTTTGTTTTGGTGGTTTTTATTTTGCTTCCACACCCTCCTGCATAGACATGTACACACACTCACACAGGTCCATAGACACTTGTACTGCATTGATCTCATGTATATTGGCTTTTTTGTTTGACAGATTTTGTTATGTAATCAAATTTTGAGGTGAGATTCTCCATCAGCCCCTAGGAGTTTTCTGTATCTCACCTGCACAATCTATTGCCATTTTAGTTTTGTTCTGATGTTTTTATTGTGCAAATAAATTTAAAGATATATATTTTTTAAAGTTTCTCAAAGTGAAATAAAGTGACTTTACAGAGGAGATCATATTCTACACACATCTAAACACAGACAGGAGGGAAACCGGATCATAACCAGAGTCACCAGGAAGTGACTGGAAGACTAACAGTCTTACACTGGCATAAGAGCATTTCTCTCTGAAAAGTAATCAGATTACTAAGCACCTCTGCTGTGTTGTTTTGAACAAGCCACACTGTTGTGAGAAGCAGCATCTGAAACATTATGCACACTAAAATAATCAGCACAGTGGACTGTTGGACAAAACTTTATTGATCCACAAGTCAAACGTTCATTTACACACAAAAATTAAAGTTATCAAGCCTCTGACACACACACACACACACACACACACACACACACACACACACACACAGGACAGAACTGATGCTGGTCTTCACGGGTCTGTGATGCCGTGTGTGTCTATGTCACATTACCTCCATAGAAATACAACAGGCAGACAGCTGCTGGCTCCTGTCTCACCTGGCAGGTTGAACCTTTTTCAATAACTTTATTAACACGGCTCGTCAGGATCAGCTGACAGCGTCTAATGAGCCAATATTAACTATGGATTAGTTTCTCATCTTGTTTACATAACTTTATTGGCAGCAGATGATGTGACGGAGACCCACCTGACGTCACTGCGGACGTTTCAATAAAGTTATTCAAACAGACTCTTCTGTCAACATCGGTAAACACTACAGCTGTTGCCATGGCAATGAAAACCACCTGGAAATACTGTGCTTTGCCGTGAGCCGGTCCTGTTTCCATGTCTGTTTTACCTGTTTGAGCAGGTAAAGTCACCTGGATCCTTCCGGAGACTCACCACGCTGATCCTGTCCGCCGCGACCCGGCCCACCTGTCCGCCGCGACCCGGCCCACCTGTCCGCCGCGACCTGGCCCACCTGTCCGCTGCGTGAAAAGTAACTAAAATCAATAAATTTGACTTGATTTCCATTTCCATCAATACAACTGATAGCAGTGGTGTTCTTCTGTCACCAACAGGGGGCTCTGGCCCGACCTGTGTCCCTGCCTCACCTGGCCAACAGGCTTGCATCGTCGTTTGTACAGCAGCATCGTCCAATCACAGCATCGGAGATTGGCAATTACTGAATAAAAGCAGGAGCTGAACGGCTGCTGTTTGACCTCTGACCTCAGAGTGATGTCATGAGCAGATGACAAACACAATCTGACTCACCTGAGCAGCAGCAGCCACGATGTGTCACTGCATTTAATCTGCTGCAGCACATGAACCTGATTATTTCATGTGTTGGGCAGCATTCAGCTAGTCTGCCGTTAACGTGGACGGTGAGTCACGGCTGCAGGTCAGCGGGTTTGTGCTGCTGCTCTGGGATCAGCAATGCTTCAGTCTGGTTTTTGTCACTGCGTCCCGCTCTGAGAACGTGCTGCCTGGCGGGGGCGCTGCAATTCGGCCTTTTGTTCACATCATCTCCCAGCAGCAACACACACACCTGCGACCGGCAGCATAGAGCTGGCTGTGGTTCGGAGTGTGTGTGTGGTGTGTGTGTGTGCGTGTGTGTGTTCAGGACTCCAAACAAGGCTGAGGTGGACTGATAGTCAGCACCCAACACATGGGGGAGAAAAAAAAAAACAAAACAAAACAAAAAAAAAAAACACCAAACATTTAATAAGGAGGTGAAGAACAATTTGTTATCAGAAACCAAAAAAACCTAACACTATTTCCCATGATGCTCCACAGGGCGGGTGGCGAGCTCTGCAGGTGAGGTCAGAGCAGCACAACAGCCATGACACTAAGGCCACGCTGAGCCGAGCCAGCAGGCACACACAGCGTCCACGTTAGAGGACAGAACAGGTGGAACAGGTGCATCTGTGTTTCATCTGCTAACATGTCAACTCACCACCATCTGATGTCATGTGATGTCATGAGGGAAGCTCCAATCAGCTCCGGGCCTGCAGGTCCACAGGGTCCTGAGGTAATGAGCAGGAGAGCTCGTTAGAACAACACATTGTTATCATATTGTTATCCAGATATGAACGAGGCAACGATATGGACGATTAACACCGATCGGTCTGTTCTGATCAATAAGACATTGAAGTCGCTGCATTTTCAGCTGTTATTACACTGTTTTTAGTTTTAACTGCTGTCACATCTAAAACGTCAAGTAACCCACAGTCACATCGTATTACTGTCCACATATCGGGCATAAAAATCAGAAATACTTTATTTTTCCGAGGGGAAACTGGGTAATAAATATCCAGGTATGGGACGCCCCGGCGGCTCATCGGTGAAGAGCGTGTCCCGTGTACCGGGGCTCGGTCCTGATGGCAGCGGCTGGGGCTCGGTCCTGATGGCAGCGGCTGGGGCTCGGTCCCTCTCTCTCTCTCCCCTGCCCTTCCTGTCTGTCTCCACTGTCACTGTCAAATAAAGCAGAAATGCCAAAAAAATATCTTTAAATAAATAAATATCCATCCAGGTATGGAACTGTCCATATCGAGCAGCGCTGCACGTTAGGAAACACGAGGATAATTAAAGCAAACTAAGGCCTGGATCAGAAAAACGCTTCGGTGGGTTTTTGTCACGGCTCCTCCCGCTGTGAACTCACTGCTGGGGAGGAGCTTCAGTCGGCCTTTTATTACATCACCTCCAGGCAGGAGACAGACAGACAGACAGGCAGGCAGGCAGACAGACAGACAGACAGACAGGCAGACAGACAGGCAGGAAGGAGACAGACAGACAGACAGACAGACAGGCAGACAGACAGGCAGGAAGGAGACAGACAGGCAGACAGACAGGCAGGCAGGAGACAGACAGACAGGAAGGAGACAGACAGGCAGGAAGGAGACAGACAGACAGGCAGACAGACAGACAGGCAGACAGACAGACAGGCAGCTCCAGTATCCAGCTCATGATTCAGAGCAGGGGTGGGCAATCATGTGCCATGGAGGGCCGAGAGGCTGCAGGTTTTCTTTCCAACCAAAAACTCCACCAGGTGATTTCACTGATTACCTCACCTTCAAGCAGAGGGCAGGGACTAATCAGTGACATCAGCTGGTGTGGTTTTTGGTTGGAAAGAAAACCTGCAGCCTCTCGGCCCTCCATGGCACATGATTGCCCACCCCTGATTCAGAGTGTCAGCTGCAGTTGTCCACTCTGCAGATGTTATTCAGCATCAGGGTCAAAAATCCAAAGACACTTAAATGTTAGAGGTGAGCTGACAGATCACTTCCAGCTGAGGACACAGGTGAAGGCTTTCTGTTGGCCTGTGATTTAGCAAACATCTCAAAGACATGTTTGAGTCACTGACTCGTGTCTTTATGACTGACGGGCTGTGGTTTCACTCAGCAGCTCAGAGTAGACCTGCCTCTCACCTGCTGGCCAGGTGTCGCTCTGCAGAACATCCTCCACACCTTAAGCTCCGCCTCCAGCCTCCCTGTTCTCCTTTTGGCCGAGTCAGCACCATGGTGACACACCTGGATAGACACATTCAGGTGTTATTTCACATGTACACTGGTGTGTGAGGGGGATCCAGCTGTTGACATGTGACATCACTTCCTGTTTCCAAACTTCAGTCCTGTGAGGAAACCATCAGAGCAGGGATCCAAACGTGACCACCAGATGTACATATTCACTTTTATTGATGAATTCTGCATATTGAGATTATTCAGGGATCCAAGGTAATGCTTTTATTTTGAAAAACAAGCCTAGAGCTGTGATATGTTTTATTCAGTCTGGCCTGATGCAGAGAGGTCTCTCATGTTTCTTGGATGTCAGTGCTGTTACACAGAAACATCTGAAATATTCTGCAGAGCAACAAGGTGTGTGAGCCGTGCACCTTTACCTTGTTGTTACACTGATGATGATGCCTGTTTGATATCCTGGTCAAGAAAGAAGCAGAAATCAAATGAGGAAGAACTAACAGGCCTTTATGGGGTGTTCCAGTCCACGGCACCAGTTTACACTCTCAGCATTTAAAACGGCTAATGATCCTGTATTTATTCACACACCTGAAGGCTACCTGCCTGTCAGCCGTCAGGTTCTTCACATACAAACAATATAAACACAACGTGTCAGCTGAGTTTATTGCCATACACTTGCGCTGCATTTAATTTGTGATTTATTTTTATTACTTATATTTCTATATTTTTTTCGTGATAGATTTGTTTTGGCTGAATTTGTCTTTTGCACCGTTTTATGTTTCACTGTCTTAATGCTTTGTTTTGGTAAGAGATGCTTTGTTTAGGACGTGAAATACAGATTACTCACCAAAAACCTGCAGCGTGAAGCCAAAACCACGCGGTGCACCTGGGCTCGGCCTCAGGGGTCAAAGGTCACGTTGTTGTGGAGCCGCGCAGGAAACTCCGTCATCACACGCAGCCTGTGGCCCTCAGCGGCACGGCTGCCTCTGCCCATGAGCAAGGCACCCAACACGCAGGCTCAGAGCTAACCCCGCAGCACACACACACTAACACAGCCTGCTAACTCGCCGCTTCATTATGCTAACTTCATAACGCTAACTCGTTACTGCTAGCTTTAGCTTAGCTTAGCTTTAGCTTTAGCACCGCCGCTGGCTCACAACGACACGCTGCCGCTGCGGTTAGCTAGCGGCTATTAGCTCAATGCTAACCTGTGCAGTTACTCGCCAACAGCTCGTGCCTGCACTCAGGTGGCTTTCCCGCTGCACCAACACGCGGTGGACACTCAGATCACACGGCTCACCTTTAAGGTCTCTGAGCTCTCAGGTCTCCACACCTGTTGATATTCACGTGTTTCATCGCCCTGTCCGCCGCTCCTGCTGCCGCCTCGCCGGCGCCGCCGTCCTCACGCCGACCAATCACATCCCGTCTTTTATGGCCGCTGTGCTGCCTTCAGTGTGCCTCTTAAAGCTCGTAATTCAAAGCTTTATAGTCACTTATGGAATGCAGGAGGCCCCGGGTCAATTCAATGGAGCTTTAATGTCAGTGACGTTGAATAAAATCAAGAGTTCATTTGCAAAAACAGATAAAAGCCATCCTTAAAATGAATACACCCTTTTCACTGATACTGCTTGGAGTACACACACACATATATACACACACACACACAAAGCATGATTTAGGATGATAAACATTATGCCAGGCTAAATTAACATAAAAAATAGAAATAAATATAAAGTAAATTGTGATCAAATTCAAAAAAGTTTGAAAAGGTTTAATAAATTCAAATGGAGATATCTGTTTTTGCAAATGAACTCTTCAAATAATATACACATACAGAAATGTTTATGAAAATATTAGATAATATGAATATTGTCATGATGAAATCCATTTTATTTATTTATTTGTTTGCTTATTGATTGCTTATTATTGTTTGTTTGTTTGTTTTTATGTGTGTCATTGCTCACTGTTTTGTTACCTGTTTGTCCAAAAATGCTTTGGAAATATTGTATATAGTACAGTCATGCCAATAAAGCTTATTGAATTGAATTGAATCGAGAGAAAGCAAGAGAAAACACCTGAAGGCCCCGAGAATTCCTTCGACCTGATGAAGCTGGCAGCGCCGGATGAGAGGGGACCCTGAAGGTAGCACGAGTCTCACTCAACCGTTGGTGAAAAATCATCCGTTAGTGTTTTGAATTTTGAATTTTTGCTTCGGTTTTTTTCAGCAAGCTTTAAGTGTTATCTAAAATTTACTCTTGAATTTCCAAACAACAAACAAACAAAAACACAGCTGGAAACAGGAAAAGTAGATATTAACAGAAAAACAACATGGAGGCCAACGACAAACGACTGGATGTGATAAGAGATTTTACTCTAAAGAGTTTCAGGTTGAACCCGGACAAATGGCAGGCGTTTATCCTGGAAAACTGCAACCGGGCCATCATCGGCAGATTCTTCGACACGCCTGATTTGTCCAGCCTGTTCGTCCAGGTGGACGCGGCGTCAGAGCTGCGGGTGGCTCTGGGTTTGTCTCAGGACCTCGGCGGTAAGGCGATCTGCTTCGCTAAGGGCGCGGCGGGCGTGGTGACCCGGGAAGGTGTGAGGGAGGTGCAGGTGGCCGAGGTGCCTGAAGCCGCCGTGGATGCTGTTGTCACGGTGACCGAGGAGGTAAGGTCAAAGGTTACACAGCAAAACAGTTATAGTATTATCATTCTCTCATAATGTCTAATCTCTATGAAATAGGGCTGGGCGACACAAACAAAATCAAATGTCATGATAACTTTGACTGAATACCTCAATATGGACATTTTGGTGATACTGTAGACAAAACTATTGGTGCTTCCAGAGGATATTTACACACTAGAGATTTTGATGTGAAGTGATGTGGATATGGTGACCGAGCAGGTACAGACAGTCTGTTTAAAGTTCAGTAACTTGCATCCTTCTGATATCACGCAGCTTTTAAAACCAGTAAAGGACGACATGTAAACCATATCACGATATCACGTCAGTGTCAGCTTCATCTGTAGCACATGTAAAACAGCCTCAGGCGACCAGAGTGCTGGACAGGCTCAGCAATACATGGAAAAAAAATACAATATCCAAAATCAGTGTCTAGCCTTACATCATGATCAATATAATATCAATATATTGCCCAGCCCTACCAGCTAGTTTCTAGTTGCTGGTTTCAAATTGATGGTTGCTAGTTTCTAGTTTCTGACTGCTGGTTTCTAGTTGTTGGTTGTTAGTTGCTGGTTGCTGGTTGTTCGTTGCTGGTTGTTAGTTGCTGGTTGTTCGTTGCTGGTTGTTAGTTGCTGGTTGTTAGTTGCTGGTTGTTGGTTGTTGGTTGCTGGTTGTTGGTTGCTGGTTGTTAGTTGTTGGTTGCTGGTTGTTAGTTGCTGGTTGCAGGTTGTCAGTTGCTGGTTGCTGGTTGTTAGTTGCTGGTTGCAGGTTGTCAGTTGCTGGTTGCTGGTTGTTAGTTGCTGGTTGCTGGTTGCTGGTTGTTAGTTGCTGGTTGCTGGTTGTTAGTTGCTGGTTGCAGGTTGCAGGTTGTTAGTTGCTGGTTGCTGGTTGTTAGTTGCTGGTTGCTGGTTGTCAGTTGCTGGTTGTTAGTTGTTGGTTGCAGGTTGTTAGTTGTTGGTTGTTGGTTGCTGGTTGTTAGTTGCTGGTTGCTGGTTGTTAGTTGTTGGTTGTTGGTTGCTGGTTGTTAGTTGCTGGTTGCAGGTTGTTAGTTGTTAGTTGCTGGTTGCAGGTTGTTAGTTGTTAGTTGCTGGTTGCAGGTGGTGTGCCGGCTGCTGCGCAGCATGTGTCCTGCAGAGGTCGCCGAGGACATGTACGAACACATTGACCAGCTGCAGAACAAAGTGCTGGAGGTCAAAGGTCAAGTTCAGGAGCAGACCTTCCTGCCTCCCCCAGGAAGCAGCGCCGTTCTGGAGGACGCCGCCGGCAGGTAACAAACTGCAACTCACACCTTCTGAGTTTACAGTTCTTTATTTATACTGACACAGTTTCAGATTTGAGAACATTTTTAGTTTTTACACATTTTTCATTCATTCTCTTCATCCCTCTCATGTTGTCCTGACCGTCTTGTCACCTCCCTCCGCCCTGTCTCATCTCGTCTCCTCTCCTCTGGTGGACTCAGCGTGGCGTGTGAGGGTGACAGGAAGTGGCTCCATACGTTGGAGTCAGTGGTGATCATGTGGGCAGAGCAGGTGTGTGAGCTGCTGCAGCAGGACTGGGCTCAGGACGTCCAGGACAGACACAAGCTGCTTCCACAGGACGAGTTTGACTTCTGGAAGAAGAGGCTGCTGAACCTGCAGGGTGTCCACACACAGGTACGGCTCACCTGCTGGACCTGCAGGGTGTCCACACACAGGTACGGCTCACCTGCTGGACCTGCGGTGTGTCCACACACAGGTACAGCTCACCTGCTGGATCTGCAGTGTGTCCACACACAGGTACAGCTGGAGGACTGCTCCCGTTTTATTTCCATTTTTAAAATCTTTTCCAGCTGATGAACCCCAAAGCAATCAAATTGTCCTTGATACTGGAGAAGACAGAGAGCATGTACTGGCCGATCCTGAGGAGCACCTGCAGGAACGTGGAGGAAGGTGGGTTCTCTGTCTGTGGAACATGTCACAGCAGTGGAACGCAGAACATTTAGTGTGAACTGTTCCTGCAGGGCTGAGGGAGGCAGAGGACATCGTGCTGCACATGGAGCCTCTGCAGAAGATCCTGCAGGACATCGAGCACATGGACTACAGCCAGGTCTCACACACACACACACACACACACTCACACACACACACACACACACACACACACACACACGGTGTGTGACTGGAGCTGTGTTGCAGGTGAGGGGCAGCATGGTGGCGCTGCTGGACGCTGTGTCTGAGCTGTGGAGCCGCTCTCAGTTCTACTGCCGGCCTCGCAGGATGGTCACCCTGCTGCAGGAGCTCTGCAACAACTTCATCAGCATGGTCTGCTTACTGCACGCTCATCCATCCATCAGTCCATTCAGTCATTCATTCATTCATTCATTCATTCATCCCTGAGACTGACTGCTGCTTGTTGTAGACCAGGAGGTTCCTGCGTGCAGAGGAGCTGCTGCAGGGCCTGACAGGAGAGCCGAGCCAGACTCTGTCCAACATCAGGCTGAGCATCCAGACCCTGCAGGAGCTGCACGTCTCCTACAGCCTCAGCAAGGTGCAGCCACTGGGGGGCAGCACTGAGCTACACAGCCTGCAGGTCAGTGTTGTGTCCAGCGGGGGCAGCACTGAGCTAAACAGCCTGCAGGTCAGTGTTGTGTCCAGCGGGGGCAGCACTGAGCTAAACAGCCTGCAGGTCAGTGTTGTGTCCAGCGGGGGCAGCACTGAGCTAAACAGAGCAGAATCTGTGTGGGTCAGTGGGGCTCAATGCTCTAAACTGATCAGTCCATTTGATCCAGATATTGATCAGTAACTGGACTGTTCCTGTCCATATTTCTGCTGCAGACAGGATTATAAACTGAGATTATAATCCATGGCTGTAAAATGCTGTGAGTGTGAGCAGATTAGCACTGGCATTGAGGCTCTGTGCTGCTGACTGGCTGCAGAACCACAGGAGAACCAATCATGTGCTTCCTAAATGTTCCACAGAGCAGCTGTGGTCCGTCACTCTGATGCTCTGATGTTCATTCAGTTTATTTCTGCAGGATGGAAACACCAGGTGGGACTTCCCCTCTCAGCTGATCTTCTACCAGCTGGACGCCTTCCTGGACCGCCTGCACACCACTGAAGTACACACACACACACACACACACACACACACACACACAGAGAGAGTAATGAGTGAAGCAGCCCTGGGAAGACCAACAGCAGCAGAGTGTGTGTGTGGGTGTGTGTGTGTGTGTGTGTGTGTGTGTGTGTGTGTGTGTGAGTGTGTGTGTGTGTGTGTGTGTGTGTGTGTGTGTGTGTGTGTGTGTGTGTGTGTGTGTGAGTGTGTGTGTGTGTGTGTGTGTGTGTGTGTGTGTGTGTGAGTGTGTGTGTGTGTGTGAGTGTGTGTGTGTGTGAGTGTGTGTGTGTGTGTGTGTGTGTGTGTGTGTGTGATTATTATTTGTAGTTTCTTCTTTTTTTCCCCAAACAGTTTTTGAATTTAAAGGTAAGAAATAAATATAAAACAGTACAATAGTGTTTTCAGATGTGTGTGTGTGTTGTATGGAGAAATGTTTGATCTTGACTCGCGCCTTCCTCGCCAACAGGAAGTGTACTGTGTGTGTGTGGAGCTCTATCAGCTGGAGGGGGTGGAGCTACCAGGCAGTGGAGGCGGAGCCATGACAAACACCTTGTTGTCTGTGTATGATGAGTTCCTGCAGAGTGTTAAAGTCCTGGCTGAGAGCAAATGTGACGCCACCAGCCCACAGGATCAGGTAACAGTGTGTGTGTGTGTGTGTGTGTGTGTGTGTGTGTGTGTGTTTTATTTAACCTTTATTTATAGAGATAATCTCATTGAGACACCTGAGAGAGCTGTCCAAGACAAACACAGCAGCACAGCACTGAGTCATAAGGAAACAGAACTCTAAATATGAAAGTGAATTTGCCGAAAATACCGTATTGATCTGAATATAAGACGATATTTTTTCCATTGAAAATGCCCTGAAAAAAACGCCCTCGTCTTATATTGGGGGTCTAAGCAAATACACATGTATTGTACTTGCATATGTTCCGTGCTTGAATACAGCACACTTCCCCCGCTCTGGCACGGTTGGAAGGGGTGTGCTCCAGCACGGTACGGGTGTTCATGCACGAGCACATGCACGGTCACACACGCAGCGCGAACGTGGATACAACGTAAATCATGCAACTTTCCTCCTGCCTCCGCAAAATCGTTTAATGCGAAGCGCGATTACCGGCGAATGGCCGCGTCGCGCAATCAACCATGTTGTCTGTGTCGCTGTCCATGGTGCTGCTGCAACCGCGTATAAACAAAAGTTGATTTATGATGAAAGGTATATATGGCAGTCTGTGTGCACCGCGCACCTGTCAGATCCAGCAGACCTGACCGGGTGGGCGCGGTGCCGACTGAGGCACCAGCCAGCATCAGGTGGGCCGGCCGGTGTGCGCCGCCACCCGGTTGAATGTAGCAGCCAGCTGACGTGCCGCTCCGGCTGTCAGTTGGACGCTTTCTGAAGTCACCTCCGAAACTGTTAAGGTAAATAAACATCCATTAACCCCTTAACCCTGGCCCTGAGTGCAATGTGAGACGGTGGCGGTCTCAGAAAGAAGAGCTAAAAAAGAGAAGAAGAGCTTTTCGTGGTCCACTAACTGGTCGATTCAACGAGACTGACAGGAGGGTGTGCGATTTTGTGAATGAGAAACGTAGTGAAGGACTGCCCGTTACGAGGGCTGTGATGCAGCAAAAAGCACCTGAAGCTGCCACAGAGCTCAACATCCCCCGCACTGAGTTTACAGCTAGCATGGGCTGCTGTCTCAGAATGTCCATATAAAAAGTATATTTCCAAAAAAGGGTCTTGAAAAAGAGAAAGGGTCGTCTTATATTCAGATCAATACGGTAGATTAAAATACCAAGAACAAGAGCAAAGTCCCAAAGCAGAGCCTCTAGAAGAAGTTGTATGTGCATGTGAATGTGTGTGTGTGTGTGTGTGTGTGTGTGTGTGTGTGTGTGTGCGTGCGTGTGTGTGTGTCTGTGTGTGTGTGTGTGTGTGTGTGTGTGTGTGTGTCTGTGTGTGTGTGTGTGTGTGTGTGTGTGTGTGCAGGGCTTCCTGCAGAGTCTCAGGACGTTCTGGCTGCACGTTAGAAGCTGTGAGATCCAGCTGGGCTCCGTCCTGTGCAGAGCTGTGGACGCCTGCGCCGCCGCCGACACTGCAGTCAAGGTACCAGCTCCCCTGTAGGCCACGCCCCCTACAGGCCACGCCCCCTGCAGGTCACGCCCCCTTTACACCACCCTGGACTGGACTTTGGTGGTCCTTTGCAGCAGAACAGCTTCCACTCTTCTGGGAGGCTTTCTGCCAGATGTTGGAGTGTCTGTGGGAGTTTCTGCCAGATGTTGGAGTGTCTGTGGAAGTTTCTGCCAGATGTTGGAGTGTCGGTGGGAGTTTCTGCCAGATGTTGGAGTGTCGGTGGGAGTTTCTGCCAGATGTTGTAGTGTCTGTGGGAGTTTCTGCCAGATGTTGGAGTGTCGGTGGGAGTTTGTGCCAGATGTTGGAGTGTCTGTGGGAGTTTGTGCCAGATGTTGGAGTGTCTGTGGGAGTTTCTGCCAGATGTTGGAGTGTCTGTGGTAGAGTTCTTATCAGACCTGAAAATGAATACCCTACCCTACCCGGGCCATACTGGGCCAGCCCCAGGCCCTACCCTACCCTACTAATTAGCCGAACTTTAGGCCCGACAGCCCGAATAAAGCCCGGAAAAAAAGAAAGGAGAGGAAAAAAAAAAAAGATCGCCAAATTCACCATTATTTAGCAGCGCCGGTGGCTCAGATTGTAGTAGCAGTGAGAGAACAGACATGACAGTTGGTGAATGACACACCTGAATTCAGTGACTCAGAGGTGTGGCCCAGTGCTTCTGTCTGTACAGTGTATGTTTACGAAAGCCTGCTATTAATATGCATCCTTGAGATCTGACTGTCGTCCCTGTCACACATCACTCTGACAGTCACACCCAGCTCTCCGCTGGCTCCGCCCATGAGACACACCCATAGCAAACAGGTTACATCCTAAATCTATCAGTTTGCCAAACGTGTTTCTTAAATGAATCTCTGCAGCCACAGAGCTGCTCGCCGTGATGTCACACGTGACCAAACTGCGGCTGTTCCAGGTGTTGCAGATGTTTGGCTTCCTTCTGGCCCGGCCGTTGGTCCAGGAGCAGCTGAGGCCGGCGCTGGGCCGCCTGGTGCAGATGCTGAGCGGCGAGCTGGACCGAGCCCAGCTGCTGCTGCAGGATGCCACAGGAAGTGCCGGGAA
>NC_043996.1:35377525-35387525 GCF_902150065.1 Myripristis murdjan
CCCCCCGCAGGGCCCGCAGCTACCAGGTACACACACACACACACACACACACACACACCCTGTCCCCCCGCAGGGCCCGCAGCTACCAGGTACACACACACACCCTGTCCCCCCGCAGGGCCCGCAGCTACCAGGTACACACACACACACACACACACACACACACACACCCCCTGTCCCCCCGCAGGGCCCGCAGCTACCAGGTACACACACACACACACACACACACACACCCTGTCCCCCCGCAGGGCCCGCAGCTACCAGGTACACACACACACACACACACACACACACACACACACACACACACCCTGTCCCCCCGCAGGGCCCGCAGCTACCAGGTACACACACACACACACACACACACACACACCCTGTCCCCCTGCAGGGCCCGCAGCTACCAGGTACACACACACACACACACCTTTTCCCCCGCAGGGCCCACAGCTACCAGGTACACACACACACACACACACACACACACACACACACACACACACACACACATACACCCCCTGTCCCCCCGCAGGGCCCGCAGCTACCAGGTACACACACACACACACACACACACACACATACACCCCCTGTCCCCCCGCAGGGCCCGCAGCTACCAGGTACACACACACACACACACACACACACACACACACACACACACATACACCCCCTGTCCCCCCGCAGGGCCCGCAGCTACCAGGTACACACACACACACACACACAACAACAACACCCTCTCAGTGAGGATCCTGTTATGTTCACAGTCAAAGCAGGTTACAGGTTCTAACGACAAGACTCCACCTGGTCTCCCTCCTCTCAGGCTCCTCATTGGTTGCACCACATCACAGAGCAGGTCAGCGAGACCCTGTCACACATCCTGAACGGCTGCTTTGCTTACAGAGGAATGTACACAGCACGTCACCATAGAACTGAATCTGATCAGAAAGGACATATCACAACACCTCACAGCTACACCCCCCCCCATGTTCCCTCTCTGTAACACACACCCCCATGTTCCCTCTCTGTAATGACCAACACCCCCCATGTTCCCTCTCTGTAACACACACCCCCCATGTTCCCTCTCTGTAGTGACCAACACCCCCATGTTCCCTCTCTGTAACACACACCCCCCATGTTCCCTCTCTGTAGTGACCAACACCCCCCATGTTCCCTCTCTGTAACACACACCCCCCATGTTCCCTCTCTGTAGTGACCAACACCCCCCATGTTCCCTCTCTGTAGTGACCAACACCCCCCATGTTCCCTCTCTGTAGTGACCAACACCCCCCCATGTTCCCTCTCTGTAGTGACCAACACCCCCCATGTTCCCTCTCTGTAACACACACCCCCCATGTTCCCTCTCTGTAATGACCAACACCCCCCATGTTCCCTCTCTGTAGTGACCAACACCCCCCATGTTCCCTCTCTGTAGTGACCAACACCCCCCATGTTCCCTCTCTGTAATGACCAACACCCCCATGTTCCCTCTCTGTAGTGACCAACACCCCCCATGTTCCCTCTCTGTAACACACACCCCCATGTTCCCTCTCTGTAATGACCAACACCCCCCATGTTCCCTCTCTGTAACACACACCCCCCATGTTCCCTCTCTGTAATGACCAACACCCCCATGTTCCCTCTCTGTAGTGACCAACACCCCCCATGTTCCCTCTCTGTAGTGACCAACACCCCCCATGTTCCCTCTCTGTAGTGACCAACACCCCCCATGTTCCCTCTCTGTAGTGACCAACACCCCCCATGTTCCCTCTCTGTAACACACACCCCCATGTTCCCTCTCTGTAATGACCAACACCCCCCATGTTCCCTCTCTGTAGTGACCAACACCCCCCATGTTCCCTCTCTGTAACACACACCCCCATGTTCCCTCTCTGTAATGACCAACACCCCCATGTTCCCTCTCTGTAACACACACCCCCATGTTCCCTCTCTGTAATGACCAACACCCCCCATGTTCCCTCTCTGTAACACACACCCCCATGTTCCCTCTCTGTAACACACACCCCCATGTTCCCTCTCTGTAGTGACCAACACCCCCCATGTTCCCTCTCTGTAACACACACCCCCATGTTCCCTCTCTGTAGTGACCAACACCCCCCATGTTCCCTCTCTGTAACACACACCCCCATGTTCCCTCTCTGTAGTGACCAACACCCCCATGTTCCCTCTCTGTAACACACACCCCCATGTTCCCTCTCTGTAATGACCAACACCCCCATGTTCCCTCTCTGTAGTGACCAACACCCCCATGTTCCCTCTCTGTAATGACCAACACCCCCATGTTCCCTCTCTGTAGTGACCAACACACCCCCATGTTCCCTCTCTGTAGTGACCAACACCCCCCATGTTCCCTCTCTGTAACACACACCCCCATGTTCCCTCTCTGTAGTGACCAACACCCCCATGTTCCCTCTCTGTAACACACACCCCCATGTTCCCTCTCTGTAATGACCAACACCCCCATGTTCCCTCTCTGTAGTGACCAACACCCCCATGTTCCCTCTCTGTAATGACCAACACCCCCATGTTCCCTCTCTGTAATGACCAACACCCCCCATGTTCCCTCTCTGTAGTGACCAACACCCCCCATGTTCCCTCTCTGTAACACACACCCCCATGTTCCCTCTCTGTAATGACCAACACCCCCCATGTTCCCTCTCTGTAACACACACCCCCCATGTTCCCTCTCTGTAATGACCAACACCCCCATGTTCCCTCTCTGTAGTGACCAACACCCCCCATGTTCCCTCTCTGTAGTGACCAACACCCCCCATGTTCCCTCTCTGTAGTGACCAACACCCCCATGTTCCCTCTCTGTAGTGACCAACACCCCCCATGTTCCCTCTCTGTAACACACACCCCCATGTTCCCTCTCTGTAATGACCAACACCCCCCATGTTCCCTCTCTGTAGTGACCAACACCCCCCATGTTCCCTCTCTGTAACACACACCCCCATGTTCCCTCTCTGTAATGACCAACACCCCCATGTTCCCTCTCTGTAACACACACCCCCATGTTCCCTCTCTGTAATGACCAACACCCCCCATGTTCCCTCTCTGTAACACACACCCCCATGTTCCCTCTCTGTAACACACACCCCCATGTTCCCTCTCTGTAGTGACCAACACCCCCCATGTTCCCTCTCTGTAACACACACCCCCATGTTCCCTCTCTGTAGTGACCAACACCCCCCATGTTCCCTCTCTGTAACACACACCCCCATGTTCCCTCTCTGTAATGACCAACACCCCCATGTTCCCTCTCTGTAACACACACCCCCATGTTCCCTCTCTGTAGTGACCAACACCCCCCATGTTCCCTCTCTGTAACACACACCCCCATGTTCCCTCTCTGTAGTGACCAACACCCCCATGTTCCCTCTCTGTAACACACACCCCCATGTTCCCTCTCTGTAATGACCAACACCCCCATGTTCCCTCTCTGTAGTGACCAACACCCCCATGTTCCCTCTCTGTAGTGACCAACACACCCCCATGTTCCCTCTCTGTAGTGACCAACACACCCCCATGTTCCCTCTCTGTAGTGACCAACACCCCCCCTCAGCTGTCTGCTAACACACCACATGTTGTCACTGTTGGTGAGTCCAGAGAGGTGTCTCCATGGGTGTAAATTTATTATATATTATTATATATATATATATTACTTTGACACCCCTCTTGACCCCCTGACCCCCCACTGTCCATCATGTGCCTGTGTGTCTTTGGTCTGTGCCCTCAGTGTTTATGTTCCTGTATATATTGTTACTAATGTGGGCGTAAATAAATGATTAAAATGTGTGTGTGTGTGTGTGTGTGTGTGTGTGTCAGCTGGAGCTGCAGCAGGGGGCGGAGCTGTGTGCGCTGGTGGAGCAGGTGAGGCGGGGCCTGCAGGCGGTGCAGGAGGAGGCAGAGCGCTTCAGGGAGCACCTGGACAGGTACGCCTACCTGTGGCAGGACGATCAGCAGGAAGTGATGCAGCAGTTCCTGAGCGACGGCGGAGTGATGACCTCACAGGATTCGGTGGCTGAGGGGGGCAGGGGCCCCCCGACCCTGCAGGACTTCAGGAAGGAGGTACACAGCTGATTGATAATCGATCAGTTATCCGCCTGAGCCCTTCATATCAGCACATTCTCACTATAAATTATTAATACTTGATCTAAAAAATAAATTCCACTACACACTTCTATTGATTGCCTACATTTCCCAGAATGCCTTTCCACACTCTGCAGTGAAGGCTGGATATTGATCAATACAGAAAGCTGATCTGACCTCATCAGACCCAGACGACTTTAACACGTTTTCTTTTATGAATTCAGTAAACGACATCATCTGTTTACAGAGTGAACCATCTCACCTGCTCACCATCTCTGTTACACAGCTGCACACGCACACATCAGTACAGATCATGACAGGCCTGTGTGTTACCTTGGCCACGCCCCCTTACTCACCAGCTAACCCGCCCTGTAGCAGTGCATTCTGGTCTGTAGAGGCTGCAGTGTGTGTGCTCCGGGCTGAGCCAGGTGCTGAGCCAGGTGCTGAGCCAGGTGCTGAGCCAGGTGCTGAGCCAGGTGCTGATGCTGTGTGTGCTGCAGATGGACTCGTACCAGCGTGTGTTCGGCGAGGTGCAGCAGCTGGACGAGAGCGTGCGGCTGCACGGCTGCCTGCAGGTCGACCTCCGACCTTTCAAGAGCTCCCTGCTGTCCGTCATCCAGAGCTGGACCAGCATGTTCCAGCAACACCTGGTGGACTGCGTCACCTGCAGGTAACTGACTCCACCTCCTCCTCTGGGTGTGTCAAACTGCAGAGCACTGACTGTGTGTGTGTGTGTGTGTGTGTGTGTGTGTGTGTGTGTGTGTGTGTGTGTGTGTGTGTGCAGCCTGCAGCAGGCTCTGCAGGACAGCCAGCCTCCCCCGGCCTGCACGCTGCCTCTGTCAGAGACCATCCTGATGCTGGAAGCCTCTGGCGTCCAGCTGCCTGACCATCTGTACACACAGCTGCAGGTGATGACATCACACTGACTCTGCATGACACAGCAAGAACTTCAGTCCTTAAAATGTCAGACTATGAAGCTAATATTACTTTTATAAAAGTGAATTAACTTCAGTCTCACTTTTAAATGTATTTAGGGGGAAAATTTGTATTGATCAGGCTGTAAAACTACAAAAGCAAACCAACATGGAACCAACGGCTCTGTGGTGTGTGAGCGAACGAGAGAGAGAGGACACACACACACACACTGTTGTGTGTAGTCATGTACAGTTGAATGTTCAGTAATTCTGGGATTTTCCTTCATATCCTTTGTAGGTTTTCGCCAGTACAGACATGAAAGCCCTCAGACTGCATTCAGAAATGTCTTAAAAAGGTCTTAAACTGGTTGAAACCTGCAGAAACCTTGGATTCTTCTGTTATCCTGCTCTGTGCTGAACTGTGTGCTTCATGTTTCCTCCCAGTGGCAGTGAGGAGCAGCAGGAGAGGCTCAGTGGATCTGAAACTTCTTCCAGCTCCGCTGCTCAACCTGCTCTAATAAACATGTCAGAAAACACATTTCAGGCTCCGTGTTGGGACGTTTCTGAGGTGCTGAAAGGTTTGAGTGGGTCTGGCTGCAGGTAAACCCTGAAATCTGATCTGGTGCGTCATTTCAGACACATTCAGACGCACCTGAGCAGGAAACTCAGGCAGTTTGAGATACAGCTCTGTGGGTTTGAGCTAAGCGGTGTGTGTTTAGAATTAGGAACAAAGTGAGTTGAAGAGCTTTAACAGTGAAGGTCCATGAAGTTCACATTTCTAACTTCCACCTGCCTGAAGCCTCTGTCTGTGATCAGAGCAGGTGAACAGGTGGGACATTCTCTGATATTTCATTAATAAAGGGAATGTGGTGGAAGCAGCAGAAAACAGACACGGCAGGTAAATAAAAGATTGATTTAATAGAATTTCTTTTCTTCAAAAGCCGTATTTTACACAAAAGATTTCCTCTCTCATCCCAGCGTACACACAGCCTGTGAGGTCATCCTCCGTCACTACTGACAGTCCCAGTCTCTACGGTGCTACGCTACGCCGGAGCTCCTGGACCAAAACACAACAGGAAGTAAAAGAGGCACGATGAGAAATGACATGGAGCTAAAAAAATAAAAGTCCTCTGTTAGCGTTCAGAAACAAAAAGGAGCAGAGAAAAAAAAGATCTTCAGAAACAGAAAACCTAACAGCATTTTAACAGAACAGAGTCTCCCTCCGCCGGCCCGCCCGGACGCCCCGGGTCAGAGGTCAGAGTGGAGGCGCTCCACGGGCCGGCAGGAATCTCAGAGCACAACGCGGTCGGTGGGTCAAAGGTCACGGGAGCGGGACCCCTTCCTTCTGCCAGCCTAATCACAACAGAAAGACTCAGGAAGCGGTTTCCGGCCAATCGGAGAGCGGCGCGACTAGCGGCGGTAGACGCCAAAGGCCACCAGGCTGAGGAATATGGTGACGCCCACCAGGGAGGCGGTGGCCGGTGCGGTGAAGAACTGGCGGTACTGGATCTGGCAGTACCACAGCACCGACAGCATGAGCACCAGCAGCGGCACCATCAGACTGCCCACGTTCAGCGCCACCTGCACCTGGTCGGCCGGCCGCGCCCCCGCCGCCGCGCCGCGCGGGGCGTGCTGCGAGATGTGGCAGTGCAGGACGCAGTTGTGGGCCAGGTTGAGGGAGGCGAGCGTCTGGGCGTCGTCCTGCAGCAGCTGACCCTGGTAGATGAGCCGCACCTGCTGCTCCTGACCCGCAAAATAGGTCCTGAAAGGCCAAAGGTGAAAGGTCAGAGGTGACACTCATCAATCACTGTTACTGTCTGGATTACAATACAGGCAGCAGGGAGAAGTCAGCATAGGGAGGAGGAGTCAGGGCATAAAGAGGAGGAGTCAGGGCATAAAGAGGAGGAGTCAGTCAGGAGGAGGAGTCAGGGCATAAAGAGGAGGAGTCAGGGCATTAAGAGGAGGAGTCAGGGCATTAAGAGGAGGAGGAGTCAGGGCATTAAGAGGAGGAGTCAGTCAGGAGGAGGAGTCAGGGCATAAAGAGGAGGAGGAGTCAGGGCATTAAGAGGAGGAGTCAGGGCATAAAGAGGAGGAGTCAGTCAGGAGGAGGAGTCAGGGCATAAAGAGGAGGAGTCAGGGCATTAAGAGGAGGAGTCAGTCAGGAGGAGGAGTCAGTGCATAAAGAGGAGGAGTCAGGGCATTAAGAGGAGGAGTCAGTGTATAGGGAGCAGGAGTCAGTGTACAGGGAGCAGGAGTCAGTGTACAGGGAGCAGGAGTCAGTGTATAGGGAGCAGGAGTCAGTGCATAGGGAGCAGGAGTCAGTGTACAGGGAGCAGGAGTCAGTGCATAGGGAGCAGGAGTCAGTCAGGAGGAGGAGGAGTCAGTGTATAGGGAGCAGGAGTCAGTCTATAAAGAGGAGGAGTCAGTGCATTGGGAGGAGGAGTCAGTGCATAAAGAGGAGGAGTCAGTGCATAAAGAGGAGGAGTCAGTGCATTGGGAGGAGGAGTCAGTGCATAAAGAGGAGGAGTCAGTGTATAGGGAGCAGGAGTCAGTGCATAGGGAGCAGGAGTCAGTGTATAGGGAGCAGGAGTCAGTGTATAGGGAGCAGGAGTCAGTCTATAAAGAGCAGGAGTCAGTCTATAAGGAGGAGGACTCAGTCTATAAAGAGCAGGAGTCAGTCAGGAGGAGGAGGAGTCAGTGCATAGGGAGCAGGAGTCAGTCAGGAGGAGGAGGAGGAGTCAGTGTATAGGGAGCAGGAGTCAGTCTATAAAGAGCAGGAGTCAGTCTATAAGGAGGAGGAGTCAGTGTATAGGGAGCAGGAGTCAGTCAGGAGGAGGAGGAGTCAGTGCATAGGGAGCAGGAGTCAGTCAGGAGGAGGAGGAGTCAGTGTATAGGGAGCAGGAGTCAGTCTATAAAGAGCAGGAGTCAGTCTATAAGGAGGAGGAGTCAGTGTATAGGGAGCAGGAGTCAGTCAGGAGGAGGAGGAGTCAGTGTATAGGGAGCAGGAGTCAGTCTATAAAGAGCAGGAGTCAGTCTATAAGGAGGAGGAGTCAGTGCATAGGGAGCAGGAGTCAGTCAGGAGGAGGAGGAGTCAGTGCATAGGGAGCAGGAGTCAGTCAGGAGGAGGAGGAGTCAGTGTATAGGGAGCAGGAGTCAGTCTATAAAGAGCAGGAGTCAGTCTATAAGGAGGAGGAGTCAGTGTATAGGGAGCAGGAGTCAGTCAGGAGGAGGAGGAGTCAGTGTATAGGGAGCAGGAGTCAGTCTATAAAGAGCAGGAGTCAGTCTATAAGGAGGAGGAGTCAGTGCATAGGGAGCAGGAGTCAGTCTATAAAGAGCAGGAGTCAGTCTATAAGGAGGAGGAGTCAGTGCATAGGGAGCAGGCGTCAGTCAGGAGGAGGAGGAGTCAGTCAGGAGGAGGAGGAGTCAGCAGGAGGCGTCACCTCTTGATGTATCCGATGGTGTCCTGTGGTTTGACCTGAGCCGTCCTCTCCGTGTCATTCAGGAACTTCAGCCTGACCACCATGTTCCTCTGGGAGGAGGAGGAGGAGTCGGTGTCACCCGCCTCCTCTCTGCCCCCCACCTGTCTATGCCTCAGGCCGGCTTGTCCTCCCTCCTCTCCTTCCGTGCCGCCCGCCTCCTCCTCCTTCGCCTCATCGTCGGGGGTGGGCGGGGTCAGGGATCCGGGGGAGTCGGCGGGGCTGGGAGCCTCCACGCGCTCCTCGCTGTCGGTGCGGGAGTCGGAGGAAGACGAGGAGGGCTGGTCTGTGTAGGAGGAGCTCTGCAGCGAGGACGCCGAGGAGGAGGAGGAGGCGGAGACGGCGGCGGCGGTGAAGAGGTGGTCCGGGGGCTCGGCGGTGTGCGTGGAGGCCCAGGCCAGGACCAGGACCAGCAGCAGCAGCAGAGCCCCGAACAGCAGCGTCACCTCGTCCCCGACCCCCTCTATCAGAGCCATGGCCACGCCCACTTCCTGGAAGGCTAGGACTGCACAGGCACCTGGGGGGGCATATCATCATATCGTGTGTGTATGTGTGTGTGTGTGTGTGTATACACTACTCACAAAAAGTTAGGGATATTCGGCTTTCGGGTGAAATTTCAGGATGAACCTAAAATGCATTCTAACCTTTACAGGTGAACTTAATGTGACCTTCTGTAAACTTTTGAATGCACATGTCCAACTGTTCAGTGTTTCAGTACTTTTTGCACAAGTTGCTGTTCTCTAACAAGGAGCTTAACGGCAAAATTCACATCAGGTGTTTGATGCTCCAGCTCATCGAGGTCGTATCATTAGGGAACGGCTGCTGGAGACTGGGGTACCTCAGATGGAGTGGCCTGCACTTTCTCAGACCTGAATCCCATAGAAAACCTATGGGATCAGCTGAGTGGCCGTGTAGAGGCTCGGAGCTCTGTACCCCAGAACCTCAATGTCCTGAGGGCCGCCCTTCAAGAAGAGTGGGATGCCATGCCTCAGCAGACAATAAGTCCACTTGTGAACAGCATGAGACGTCGTTGTCAAGCTGTTATTGATGCTCAAGGGCACATGACAAGTTATTGACACTGACATTTTTTGTTGTGGTATATCCACCACTGTTGTTGGCTTTTGTTTCAAGAAATTGTTTGAGATGAGGAAATCACCAGTGTATGCTTCTACTTAAATGCCCTACTTTCATGATATAATATCACTGTAGCGTGAACATTTTACATTTTCCATAAATTTCACCCAAAAGCCAAATATCCCTAACTTTTTGTGAGTAGTGTATATACACACACAGTAAAAACACTGTACAGACTGTACTGACACTCTGGTTTAGATATTATATACACTATAATGTCTAACTTGCCTCTCTCTCTCTCTCTCTCTCTCTCTCTCTCTCTCTCTCTCTCTCTCACTCTTCCTGACACAGTGAGGAAACATACATATCGTTAGACTTTGACATTTTTCAAAAATCCCTTCACTGTAATTCATTAATTTTAAAACCAGG
>NC_043996.1:35392525-35395025 GCF_902150065.1 Myripristis murdjan
TGCAGCTTCTCACTTGAGTTCAGGGAAACTCTATTGATCCACATTTTAAAGGGACAGTAAAACCTTATTAGCAGTGATTACTGATTACTGATTATTGATTATTTGAGCATGCTGTTTGACTTGATTTGACAAGTTATGACATCTGAACACAAACCAAAATATCTTTTACAACATGAGACTCCACCTGTGTTCTCTCGTTGCTGTTGTGTGCAGTTGCTATGGAAACAGCGAGCGGCGGTTCCTCCGGTATGGACTGGGAGGCGCTACCCAGTCTGTGTTTCTAAGATCTGTGATTGGGACACAGTTTAAAAATGGATTTGGAGCACTGATCACTGATCAGCTGCAGGTTCATTGATCCACACAGCGTCTCCTCCTCAGCTCCAGTCTGACCAGCTCAGCTCAGCAGCTCTGCCATAAACTCTCAGCCTTTCAACAGAGTTTATAATGTTCAGTTTGTGTTGACATTGTGCAGAATGTGTCTCTTTAATTCTGTGTTTATTACTGAGGTTGTAGTTTTCAGAGGTCTGCTACTGGACTGCATTATACTGAGAGGGGTTTCTAGTTTTTTGTCCTCCTTATTTATATACAGTGAGGGGGGACAGAATATTGGAAACAGCTGTCAGTAAAGTGCAGCACTAACTATGAGCTCAATGCCAAACACAGAAGTGAATGAACACCTCTGTTACTGTGACAACAAGACAAGCTGAGCATTATAGGCAGCAGGAGAGGAGACTTTACGGCACAACAGCTGGATTAGACTGGATTAGATTATACAGGTGGAGCTGATGAAGTGACACTGAGTGGATATTGATATTGATATTGATATTGATAAAGTCATCCATCACAAACAGCCTGCAGAGCTCTGACCTGCTGACTCAGCGCTCCAGAACCACTTAGAACACAGGAAGTGATGTCATTAAGCCATTAAAGCAGTTAAAGCAGGTGGGGCGTTCAGAGGTCTCACTCTGCTTCGATTTCCAGGAACCACAAACAGAGCAGACTCTGTGATGCTCCAGCTTTTTCAAAATAAATGTGAGTTCATGAGCATTTCCATCAACCAGGTTATATAAAAGATCCTGAAGAGGGCGCTGTAATATGATGTAGGCAGATAGGGACAAGCAGTCAGAAGCTGTGGGCAGGCTTTTATTTTGGAAAGGTTTTATTTCACTCTTTGAACAACATTCACTTTATTAATTTTAAATTTTATGTGTTTGTGTAAGTGTTTTTGGTAATTTTCATTCAAAATAATTTCAAATATATAATTATAATAATTATAACTAGTTATGTGGTATTTTAAACATTTCTTGGTTCTAATTTTCTGCTTGTTTTGGCTAATTTTCTAGAAATTTCACTGTCATTTATACTTTTTTGGCTAATTTTCAGTTAATTTCCTTTTTTTATTTATACTAATGTCTTGCTAATTTGCTAATCATCTTTTCCCCATGTGTTTAAAAGTGAACTTGCTCAGGTTTCAAAGGGTTAAATGCATGTTCAGAGTTTCCTCTCTAGAATGTTCCTGATCACCTGTCTCGGTCCCCAGGCTCTGGACCAGGACCGCACGGCGCTGCAGAAGGTGAAGAAGTCGGTCAAAGCCGCCTACAGCTCAGGGCAAGGTATGAGTCTTTTTACTACCTTCAGCAGCTGCAGCTGATTTTAAATAATTGAGTGTGTTACGTGCTGACAGAGATCCTCCTGCCAGCCTGGCCAGCTGCTCCTTCTGTCACCATGGATGTGTCAATAAAGTTATTCAATTGTTTCCTCAAAGACGGGTGCCAGCAGCTCCACTGGCAACGGTAGAATCCTCTTCACAAGACCCATTCTAGCCAGTTGTGCTTCTATGCTGCAGCCGGGCCGTAGCTGCAGCGTCACAGGTGTGATCCCTGCTCACAGCTGGCTGTTTGTTTTGCTGCAGAGCATGCTGGGAACCAGGAGAGCTTCAGCCAGGCGCTGGAGCGGCTGGGAGGCAACAACACTGAGCTGGGATCAGCCTTCGTTAAGTTCTCCTGCCTCATTAAGGAGCTGGCCTCCCTGCTGAAGAACCTGGTGAGGCACCTGTCAGTCAACATGTCAATTAACCTGTAGACTAATTTGTTAATTAACATGTTAATTCTCCTGTCAATCAACAGTGAACCTCCTAATTAACCAGTCAGTTAACATGTTAATTATCAAGTTAATTATGATATTCTCTATTTATTATCCTTTTCTATTTCTTGTAATTTAACTTAGAATAATATATTTCAGTAAAATGTAATATAATATGTCAATCAAGTGTTTCTGATTGTGATTTAACTAAGGGTGTATTCAGACCTGCCTCATTTCGAGCAGTTGTTCTGAAACAGGGAGCGTTTCCCCCCTGAGATCGGTTCGTTTGGACATGTGAACACAGCACTCGCGCTCGGATGCGCGCTCTAGATCACCTAGACGGGCTGGTCTCGGCTTGCTTCCTCTCGAGCCCTGGAGCAGCTCGTTTGCAGTGAGAACAGAACCGACACAGCAGCCG
>NC_043996.1:35402525-35411179 GCF_902150065.1 Myripristis murdjan
GTGCAAGAAAACATTGTTCTCCACACGCAGCCGTGCCTCGTTTTCAAAGTGGAACGTGATAACTTCCTGACACTGAACGGCTGCCAAAAGCAGGAACGTTAGGCGGTGGCGGTTCTGCCGGTGTTGCCGCCCTAGGTGAAATTACTGGCTTGCGTCCTTTCATGTTACTCCTCCAACCCGCCCCCGCGGCACCAGTCGGTCGCGGCACCGGGGCACCATCAGTCGGCATCAGGTGAGCCGGCCGCGGCACGGGCAGGTATCAGGCCACCCACCTGTCAGATCGGGCAGACCTGACGAGGTGGGCGCGGTTCCGGCCGGTGCCGCGGCCGGCTCGCCTGATGCCGACCGGTGCATATATGAAACCGAGCCGCTCCAGTTGAAAATTCATACATTTTATATTGGGTCGACCCAAATATGTGTGAAAACACCCTCAGACTCTAGGACACTACAAGTCTTGGAATCCAGAACTCTAGGACTTAAGGACTCTAGAAAAATTGGACTCGAGCTCTGGGACTTTAGGACTCTACGACTACGACTCTAGTAGGGCTGTAGTCAACCAGAGAAAATCTTGGTCGACTAAAGTCCTGAAATTTCGACCAAAAGTCGACTAATCGGGGGGCAGCGGGAATACAAAAAGAAAATATATATATATATATATATATATATATACTATTTTTAGATCAATTAACTGGACAGTAGCCTGCCTGTTAGCCTTGTCCGCCTAAATGAATTATAAATAAACATAAACAACAAGTATTTGCAGTATATTAAATCGTTTTTGATCTAATTATTTTTGCACTGAATGATCATACTTGCCAACTCTCCCGATTCACGCGGGAGACTCCCGATTTTTAACCCTATCTCCTGCAATGCTCCCGGTCAGTAATTTCTCATCTCCTGCCGCCCTCCCGTTTTGTCTTTTCTCCCGGGAATCTCCCGTAATTTACAAGCCACAACTTTGTTTGTTAATAATAATGAGAAACGCGCAATAACAAAGGTTTTATTTTGAAAGCTGAGACCGAAAGCCGCCGCAGCTCCGTTAGTTTAACAGAAGCTGTAACACACGGCGAAATATTTAACTGTAAATAAAAGTGCGCATTTTCCAGCCTATCATACAATGCCGAGTTTACTGACTAATTATTAAAAACCTGGATGTGTTGTAAATCTTAACCGGCTCAGCAGGCACTAACATCCCCGCACATCTTTTGCTGCTCCCCACCACAAAAATCTCCCGGATTTTACTACTCTGACAGCGTTGCATCACGTACTCAATATATATCATAGCCTATGATTTCTGTTTATGTCAAGCTGCCGTCGTCGCGGGTGTGTGCGCCTGCAGTTATAAAACGATTAGACTAAAACTTTGAAATATGCCAATTCTGATATGTTTATACTCCAAACTGACGGAGCAACCTAACGCAGACATGTTAGCTTACCGTTTTTAGGTGATATGCCATGTTGGTTGTTGAGCTGTGATACACAAACTGTTGTTTGCAAAGTTTGCATTCGACTTTTTTTTCCATCTATATGGGTAAAATGCTGCCAGACTGATGACGTCTTTGACATGGTAGAGGACTAAATGTTCATTAAACGTTCTTAATTAAGCAAATAGTCGGAAAACCAGACCTAATTTTTTCTTCATTTCATAACATACCGGCCAACCCATAGACATAATATATATATAACGTATATTATGTCTATGGGCCAACCTATCTGTCTCCGCCAGTGGGTTGGGCTAATCCAAAATTGTGAAAACAAGGAGGGTGTTCCGAAGACAGACTGTTACCTGTGAAACCGTTTGTTCTGAAAACACCCCCATTAGCACTTATTGCTTTACTCCTGATAAAATTAACATGGCAAATAATCGACCAATCAGATTTTGGTCGACCAAGAACGTATCGACCAATAAATCGACCAGTCGACTAACAGACTACAGCCCTAGACTCTAGGAATCTAGAACCTCCAACTTTCGGGTTCCATACACGACTCACAAGACGAATGGTGTTTGTCTTGAGAAGTTTCGTGTTTACAGGGGATCTGGATCAGATGAAGTCTAACAGCCGCTGCACAGTGACGCCTGATGATGCAATCCGTTAGACTGCTGTGATTGGTTTATTGCTGAGCGGTGGTCCTGAGTGAATCATGTGATGGAGCTGCAGCCAATCACAGGCCGGCTGCACCTGGCCTGTGATTGGCTGCTGAGGCGGTTTGAGTAGGAAGTTTGACGCTCTGGTTCCTGTGCTCTTGTCCCTCCAGATAACCGGACGTATCACTTCCAGGCTGAAGATGAGCAGGAGTTTATCATGTAAGGCTCAAACATCTGCACGCGGGCATACATCTGTCTCCTGTTGCATTATGGGAAATATCAGCGCCCTGAGGGCTGCCACGGGAACCCGTGCAAGGATTTGAGAAAAACAAAGTGAAAATGAAAGATAGATTTTGAAGAGAGAGGGAAAAAAAAATTAGAAAAAATGTAAGAAAATAGGGGAAATCCTGTTTGTATTGTTTATGATTATCTATTTTAAATATTTTCCCTTTTCAGATCGTTTCTTTGTTTGTTTGTTTTTTAATTTATGGGTCATTTTCTTGTGACTTTTTACATTTTTTGTGAATTTTTGGGTCATCTCTTGTTATCCATTTGTTGAGAGAAATCAAATGAATGTGTGTGTGTGTGTGTGTGTGTGTGTGTGTGTGTGTGTGCGTGCAGCTGGGTGTCGGTGCTCACCAACAGTAAGGAGGAAGCGCTGAATGTGGCGTTTCAGGGCGGAGGTCAGAGTTCAGGTGTGGAGGAGGAGGAGGAGCTGACGAAGAGCATCATCGACGAGGTGCTGCGGTCGCCAGGCAACGACACCTGCTGCGACTGTGGAGCCGCAGGTCAGCATGCACGTGTGTGTGTGTGTGTGTGTGTGTGTGTGTGTGAGCTGCTGTCCTGGCAGTAAATGCAGGTGTGGGGTCAGTGTGAGCCCACCTGTGAACTGTAACATGGAGCTCATTACTGCATTAATAAAGTTCATTCAGTTAAATCAATACAACCCCTAACTGTGTGTGTGTGTGTGTGTGTGTGCGTGCGTGCGTGCGTGCGTGCGTGCGTGCGTGCGTGCGTGCGTGCGTGCGTGCGTGTGTGCAGAGCCCAGGTGGCTGTCCACCAACCTGGGCATCCTCACCTGTATCGAGTGCTCGGGGATCCACAGGGAGATGGGCGTCCACGTGTCCAGGATCCAGAGCCTGGAGCTCGACAAGCTGGGGACGTCCGAGCTGCTGGTACCTGTCTGTCTGCTCACCTGTCTGTCTGTCTGTCTGTCTGTCTGCTCACCTGTCTGTCTGTCTGCTCACCTGTCTGTCTGCTCATCTGTCTGTCTGCTCACCTGTCTGTCTGTCTGTCTGTCTGTCTGTCTGCTCACCTGTCTGTCTGTCTGCTCACCTGTCTGTCTGCTCACCTGTCTGTCTGCTCACCTGTCTGTCTGTCTGTCTGTCTGTCTGTCTGTCTGCTCACCTGTCTGTCTGTCTGTCTGTCTGCTCATCTGTCTGTCTGCTCACCTGTCTGTCTGTCTGCTCACCTGTCTGTCTGCTCACCTGTCTGTCTGTCTGTCTGTCTGTCTGCTCATCTGTCTGTCTGCTCATCTGTCTGTCTGCTCACCTGTCTGTCTGCTCACCTGTCTGTCTGTCTGTCTGTCTGCTCACCTGTCTGTCTGCTCATGTGTCTGTCTGCTCACCTGTCTGTCTGTCTGTCTGCTCATCTGTCTGTCTGTCTGCTCACCTGTCTGTCTGCTCACCTGTCTGTCTGTCTGCTCACCTGTCTGTCTGTCTGTCTGTCTGTCTGTCTGCTCACCTGTCTGTCTGTCTGCTCATCTGTCTGTCTGCTCACCTGTCTGCTCACCTGTCTGCTCACCTGTCTGTCTGTCGGCCCACGTCCTGTTCCCTGAAGGTTTGGTTGTCATGGAGACGTCTGGCAGCTGATTGGCTCGTGTGTTAGCAGCAGGAAGTCGTGTGGACGAGCGTCTTTTTGAAATCAGATGAAAAGTTACGGTGGCGGGTCGGGCCTCACCTGTCTCACTGTTTGTGTCTCCTCTTCCTCTCAGCTCGCTAGGAATGTTGGGAACTGTAGTTTTAACGAGGTTCTGGAGGCGGGGCTGCCGTGTCCGAGCCCCAAGCCGTCGCCCTGCAGCGACATGTGAGTGTGAGACAGGCGCTCTGTCGAGTTATTATTACTGTTGTTGTTGTTTATTTCATGATTTGTATGTTATTTTTATTGTTTATCAATCATTTGATGCATTTATTATTATTTGATCTCATGTATGTATTTGTTTATGTATGTGTTATCATTATCACTGTTGTTATTGTGTTTTACCTCATAACGTTTAAATCTCTGTGTTCAGGACGGCGAGGAAGGAGTACATCAACGCCAAGTACATCGACCGCAAGTTCGTCGTGAGGCGTGCCGTCGCCACGGCGACCAGCAGGCTGGCCGAGCTGTACGAGGCGGTGCGATCCCGAGACCTGCTGTCAATCATCCAGCTGTACGCAGAGGGGGCGGAGCTTCTGGAGCCGCTCCCTGAGCCGGGCAAGGTGAGCTGTCAGTCAAGTGTTTTCCCCCGCCGCGACGACTTCCTGTGTGACATCACAGAGCCTGATCAGCTGCTGTGTGTGTGTGTGTGTGTGTGTGTGTGTGTGTGTGTGTGTGTGTGTGTGGTGCAGGAAGCAGGAGAGACGGCGTTGCATCACTGCGTTCGGACAGCAGACCCCGCCTCCCTCCACCTGGTGGACTTCCTGGTCCAGAACAGGTAGAGAACACCTGTTCCACACCTGCAGCTCAGCTCTTCTTCATGTGGTTTCTGTCTGCTGCTCCAGGTGAGTGTGACACACCCACCAGGTGACAACAACAACAACAACAACAACAACAACAGATGACGGGGCTGAGAGCGCTGCGCCTCAACAACCAATCCCCTGCTTCCCCCGCAGAGTGGGCGGGGCCATCACCTCTGACTGATGAGTTTGGCTTTCTGCCTCCTTCATGTTGGAGCTGAGCTCTGCTGCTCACCACAGGGGGGCGCTCATACAGACCTGCTGGAGGTGTCACACTCACATGGCGCAGTGTGTGTGTGTGTGTATGTGTGTGTTACAACTCTGATGTCTGTGAGTGTGTGTGTGTGTGTGTGTGTGTGTGTGTGTGTGTGTGTGTGTTTTACAACTCTGATGTGTGTGTGTGTGTGTGTGTGTGTGTGTGTGTGTGTGTCCTCAGTGGGAGCCTGGACGGACAGACGGAGGCTGGGAACACGGCTCTGCACTACAGCTGTCTGTACAACAAGCAGCAGTGTGTGAAGCTGCTGCTGCGGGGGAAGCCAGACCTGCACATCAGTGAGAACACACACACACACACACACGCACACAGACACACACACACACAGACACACACACACACACACGCACACACACACACACACACAGGATCCAGACCCTGTCAGCCTGGGTTTCTTGTCAATGTTCTCGTGCATTTCTTGTACTTTTTGTTTTGCAAATCGTTTTTCTTTTTCCTTCCTTTTTTTTAATTTCATTTTTCTTACTTTTTGTCAATTTCTTGCATTTTTTTCTAATGTTCTGGTAATTTTTTGCTAATTTGCTGCATTAAGAAAGCTTTTACAAGTGTTAAAAAAAAAACTGAGCCAGCATCACTGATCTGACCTTTAACATGTGAATTATAAGAAATGTTGGTATAAAATATATAGGTTTCTTATAATATAACATAATATATAATATAACAGTTTTTTTCTCTCTAATTATCTGCTCCAGCAATTTTGTGGTATTTTTTTTTTTCTTCAGATGTTCCCAGTTTTTTTTTTTTCTGAATTATTTAAAATACATTTTTTGTCATTGAAAAACTATTGTTGATAACTTTGAGGGTTTTCTAAATTTTGTGGTGATTTTTTTTTTTAAAGATAACTTCCACTGATATCACTGTCACCTTTTTCCCCATATTTTTGCAAAAGAAAATTAAAAAGTGGATTTGCTCAGGCTCTGCTTCAGAGGGTTTAGTGCAGATTTTAGCCCAGTCGTCAGGCCCCCCTGTCCCGTCCTGCTTCTGTTTCAGCTCTACTCTTTCACACCTGGTTTAAGGGCTGCATGCTGATTGGCTGAAACAGATGTACCTGTGCAGAGCGTGCATGCAGGTGTGTGGACCTTCACTGGCTCAGGTGTGCAGGAGCAGAGCTGGAACCAAAACCTGCAGGACGGGACGGGCCTTGAGGACTGGGATGGGGACTGCTGATTTAAAACAAGTAGAAATGACAAAATAAATGATAAAATAGTTAATATTTTGTGACAAGACATCTTTGTCCTGTCTCCTCTCAGCCAATCAGAGCGGAGAGACGGCGCTGGACATCGCCCGCAGGCTGAGGAACCCTCAGTGTGAAGAACTGGTAGGAACCAGAAGCAGAAGCTCTCAGTGTGTTCTGTGGAACCAGAACCCTGACTGAGGCCAGCAGGGACTGACAGCCTCCCTGTTACACCACACAGCTGTTCCAGCTGCTGTCACTGTTCCAGCTGCTGTCACTGTTACAGCTGCTGCTGTCTCTGTTCCAGCTGCTGTCTCTGTTACAGCTGCTGTCACTGTTACAGCTGCTGTCTCTGTTCCAGCTGCTGTCACTGTTACAGCTGCTGTCACTGTTCCAGCTGCTGTCACTGTTACAGCTGCTGTCACTGTTCCAGCTGCTGCTGTCACTGTTCCAGCTGCTGTCACTGTTCCAGCTGCTGCTGTCACTGTTCCAGCTGCTGTCACTGTTCCAGCTGCTGTCACTGTTACAGCTGCTGCTGTTACAGCTGCTGCTGTTACAGCTGCTGCTGTCACTGTTACAGCTGCTGCTGTCACTGTTACAGCTGCTGTCACTGTTACAGCTGCTGTCACTGTTACAGCTGCTGTCACTGTTACAGCTGCTGTCACTGTTCCAGCTGCTGTCACTGTTCCAGCTGCTGCTGTCACTGTTCCAGCTGCTGTCACTGTTACAGCTGCTGTCACTGTTACAGCTGCTGTCACTATTACAGCTGCTGTCACTGTTCCAGCTGCTGTCACTGTTCCAGCTGCTGCTGTCACTGTTCCAGCTGCTGTCACTGTTCCAGCTGCTGTCACTGTTCCAGCTGCTGTCACTGTTACAGCTGCTGCTGTCACTGTTACAGCTGCTGCTGTTCCAGCTGCTGTCACTGTTCCAGCTGCTGTCACTGTTACAGCTGCTGTCACTGTTACAGCTGCTGTCACTGTTACAGCTGCTGTCACTGTTCCAGCTGCTGCTGTCACTGTTACAGCTGCTGCTGTCACTGTTACAGCTGCTGTCACTGTTACAGCTGCTGTCACTGTTCCAGCTGCTGTCACTGTTACAGCTGCTGTCACTGTTCCAGCTGCTGTCACTGTTACAGCTGCTGCTGTCACTGTTACAGCTGCTGCTGTTCCAGCTGCTGTCACTGTTCCAGCTGCTGCCACTGTTACAGCTGCTGTCACTGTTCCAGCTGCTGTCACTGTTCCAGCTGCTGCTGTCACTGTTACAGCTGCTGCTGTCACTGTTACAGCTGCTGTCACTGTTACAGCTGCTGTCACTGTTACAGCTGCTGTCACTGTTCCAGCTGCTGCTGTCACTGTTACAGCTGCTGCTGTCACTGTTACAGCTGCTGTCACTGTTCCAGCTGCTGCTGTCACTGTTACAGCTGCTGTCACTGTTCCAGCTGCTGCTGTCACTGTTACAGCTGCTGTCACTGTTACAGCTGCTGTCACTGTTCCAGCTGCTGTCACTGTTCCAGCTGCTGTCACTGTTCCAGCTGCTGCCTCTGTTACAGCTGCTGCCACTGTTACAGCTGCTGCCACTGTTACAGCTGCTGCCACTGTTCCAGCTGCTGTCACTGTTACAGCTGCTGCTGTCACTGTTCCAGCTGCTGTCACTGTTCCAGCTGCTGCCTCTGTTACAGCTGCTGCCACTGTTCCAGCTGCTGTCACTGTTACAGCTGCTGCTGTCACTGTTACAGCTGCTGCTGTCACTGTTACAGCTGCTGTCACTGTTCCAGCTGCTGTCACTGTTCCAGCTGCTGCCTCTGTTACAGCTGCTGCCACTGTTACAGCTGCTGTCACTGTTACAGCTGCTGTCACTGTTACAGCTGCTGTCACTGTTACAGCTGCTGCCACTATTACAGCTGCTGTCACTGTTACAGCTGCTGCTGCCACTATTACAGCTGCTGTCACTGTTCCAGCTGCTGTCACTGTTACAGCTGCTGTCACTGTTACAGCTGCTGCTGTCACTGTTACAGCTGCTGCTGTCACTGTTACAGCTGCTGCTGTCACTGTTCCAGCTGCTGTCACTGTTCCAGCTGCTGTCACTGTTCCAGCTGCTGTCACTGTTCCAGCTGCTGTCACTGTTCCAGCTGCTGTCACTGTTACAGCTGCTGCTGTCACTGTTACAGCTGCTGTCACTGTTACAGCTGCTGCTGTCACTGTTCCAGCTGCTGCCACTGTTACAGCTGCTGTCACTGTTACAGCTGCTGTCACTGTTACAGCTGCTGTCACTGTTCCAGCTGCTGCTGTCACTGTTACAGCTGCTGTCACTGTTACAGCTGCTGTCACTGTTACAGCTGCTGTCACTGTTCCAGCTGCTGCTGTCACTGTTACAGCTGCTGCTGTC
>NC_043996.1:35413879-35438879 GCF_902150065.1 Myripristis murdjan
CAATTGGCTTTGGAAGTGGAGTTTGATGACCTCCAACGTCAGGAGGAGGAGGAGGAAGCAGCTAGGATCGGTGAGCAACGGACTGAAAGGAGGGAGACTAAGCGGACGCAGTCCTCCCAGACCCCAGTACAAAGATTGGTGGAAGCAATAGTCCATCAAGACAGGGATGAGGAAGAGGATGGGGAAGAGGAAGAAGTAGTGGTTTTTGAGCAGTCTTTGGACCTTTTCTGTACCCCAGGGCCTTTTAGGTTTAAAGTCAAGAGGCATCCCAACACGGACAGGAAAATGGTTGACTGGCATTACCAAGTCAACAAGAAGTGGGCCATCATGGGTGACTCAAATTTAGACAGACTCCCCTACTTTTCCAATCCTAATTTACAGATAGATTGTTTCCCAGGGGCGGATTTCCGCCACGCAGAGGCTTTGATAAAGGGAGCGCAGGTTCCACAGGATCTGGTGGTGGAAAAGCTTGTTCTGTCTTTTGGACTTAACAGTAAACGCTGTAAGCCCAAGGAAACAACCATAAAGACAATGCAGGCGGCACTCAGGGCTGCCAAGGGGAAATTTCCCTATGCACAAGTGTGGATTCCCTTGATTAATTTCTCCCGAAACCTGCCCATTGAGGAACAGGACAATCTTCGCATTGTCAACGATCATTTAACAAAAAATATGCCTCATATTCCCCAGTTACCCGAGGCTCAGTTCCAGACAGGTTTTGATGACATCCACTGGACGCCGGATACGGGTGTGGCCATGTTTAATCATTGGATGCTGTTTTTAAACACTCATGCCCCCTGAATCTGAATCAGGTGGGGGACAGTATTTTGCAGTTCCCGGCTAATGATGGAGGGAAAGAGGCACATGAAGTGGTGGTGTTAGCACCTAATTTTAACCTTTCCACACCACAGCGGGAGCTTTTGGGTAAAGGATTGTCCTTTATTCCTACGTTAGGTATAGGTAGGAACCATAAAATTAATTTACAATTGGACATACAAAACTATCATAGAAAGATCAAATTGGCTAGTTATTATGGGAAGTCACATCAAAATAAGAAATTACCATTTACTGGGACATCTAATTGGACACCGCCACTACATATATTACCACCAGAAGTTAAATTTCTGATTGATAGAGATTTAAGGATATTTCATGAACATTACAAATTTACTACGGAAAAATACAATATTTCATTGGCAGAGGTGAAAGCATTACGGGAGTTGGCACATTCAAAGCACATTGTTATAAAACCCGCTGATAAGGGATCAGCAGTGGTGATCCTTAGTAGGGAACAGTATATATTTGAAGCTGAGAGGCAGTTGCAAGATTTGGAATATTACAAAAAATTGGATAAGCCTATTTATGTGGATACTATTCCTATGGTGGCACAGATTGTTGGCTCCTTAAGGGCGGAGAAATTCATAAATACAAAACAATACAAGTATTTGATTGGAGATTTGGAACCTAGGCAACGGAAATTTTACATTTTACCCAAAATCCACAAGGATCCAGCTAAATGGACTGTTCCATTCAAAATCCCCCCTGGGAGACCAATAGTTTCAGATTGTGGAAGCGAGACTTATTTTACAGCCGAATTTCTGGACTTTCATTTGAATCCACTTTCCACCAAACACCCTGCCTTTGTTAAGGATACACAACATTTTATCCAGATTGTAAATAGTTCCAAGGTTCCCCCAGATTCATTTCTTTTCTCTATGGATGTTGCTAATTTGTACACTAATATCCCCATTCAGGAAGGTTTAGCCTGTGTCAGTAAGGTTTTTCAGAAATATCCAGACCCAGACAGGCCGGATAGGCAGTTACTCCAATTGCTTGAAATCAATTTGATGAGGAATGACTTTGTCTTTAATGAAAAATTCTATTTGCAAATAAAGGGTACTGCCATGGGCAAGAAATTTGCCCCTGCGTATGCGAATATATTTATGGCCAATTGGGAAGAGGCGGCTCTGAACAAATGCATTATTAAGCCCGCACAATATTGGCGTTACTTAGACGACATCTGGGGAATCTGGACCGGTTCAGAATTAGAATTCAGGGAGTTCGTTAATACCTTAAATGCACATAATTCATCCATTCAACTCAAATTTGAAATCAATCAAAACTCAATAGATTTCTTGGACACCACGGTTTTCAAAGGACCAAATTTCATAAAAACTCACAAATTGGATATAAAAGTTTTCTTTAAAAATACGGATACACATGCTTTATTACATAGGCAGAGCTTTCACCCACAGCATACCTTTAAGGGTATTGTAAAGTCTCAACTCTTGAGGTTTAAGCGCATTTGTACTCGGGAGGAGGACTTTAGGGCCGCGGTCAAGATTCTTTTTGGAGCCTTAAGGAAAAGGGGATATACTAGAACCTCCCTTAGGCACAGTTTTAAATCTTTTTTGAGCACAGGGTTGAAAGTTCGGGGAGAGTTGATCCCCCTCATAACGACTTTTTCTTCCAACAGCAGTATAATTAACAGAAAACTTAAAAGCAATTTTGACTTAGTGTTCAGTACAGCAGGTATTATCTCGGATACCAAGGTCATTTCGGCTTACAGGAGAAACATGAACCTGTCCGATTTTTTAGTTAGGGCTAAATTGCCTTCGTTAAACACTGTTAAACGATTATTGTTGGATTCACAGTTTGTTAAACTGAGTTTTGTTTGTAATGCAAAAGATAAGACGATATTCAAAATCCGACAAGGTTTTAGTGTGCGTACTAACAATTGTGTATATCTTATATTTTGCTCCAGATGCGGAGTCAAATATGTTGGAGAAACCAAAAACACCTTATCACAGAGATTAATGCAACATAGATATAATATAAGGAACAAGAAAGAAACAGACACACTTTTGGTTAAACATTTTTTGGTACATGGTTGGACATCATTGAGAGTGGCTGGACTACAAAAGAATGTGAATTGGACTGATCGAGAACGTAAAAGGAGGGAAAGATATTGGATGTTTTTATTGGATACTAGGGAACCATATGGTCTCAATATTAAACGTAATTAGGGATAACAGAACAAAAAACAAAAAACAAAAAAAAAAAAAAAAAAAAAAAAAAAAAGCCAACTCTGGCCCTAACCATAATTTTGGTAAATATTATCCCTAACTCTAATCTAACCCTAACACAAGCCCTAACCTTAACCACTCGGGTGATCAAGCCTAAACCTAGCCATCCCCTATCATGAACCCTGGTCCTGACCAAACCCTAACCCTAACCATTCTGGAGTTTACGCCTAACCCTAACCATTCCCTATCACGAACCCTAATCCTAACCAAACCCTAACCCTAACCATTCTGGAGTACTCGCCTAACCCTAACCATCCCCTTTACTAACCTTAACCCTAACCAAACCCTAACCCTAACCATTCTGGAGTACACGCCTAACCCTAACCATCCCCTTTACTAACCTTAACCCTAACCAATTCCTAACCCTAACTACTTTGGAGTACACGCCTAACCCTAACCATCCCCTTTACTAACCTTAACCCTAACCAATTCCTAACCCTAACCACTCTGGAGTACATGCCTAACCCTAACCATTCCCTGTTACTAACTCCAACCCCAACTAAACCCTAACTATGGCCCCATCCCTAACCCTAATTATATTTAACCCTAGTAATGTTAAACCCTAAGTTAATTTTTGGTAACAAAAATAATTTCATTTTACATTATATATACATCGGAACCTAAAAAATTGGATGTTATTATAAATAAATAAATAAATAAATAAATAAATAAATAAGATTGGGATTTATAGGGTTAATAAATATGATTAAAAACATTCATTATAATTTATAATTTATTATAGTACATGGGATTGATTTATTTACATTGGTAAAAAGCTAAAAAAACATTAACAGTATATACAATTCATTATAAGGGATACAAGACAGACAAAGTTAAAAGAGTAAAAAAATACACAGTTAAAAAGCCAATAGGCAAAATACATGGAGTAAGTTCATTCTCACCTGGTTTGTCGGAGAGAGAGCATCACAGGAGCTTCACAGCCTGTATTTAGTTAAGCCAGTGGTGTGTTGTTGTTTGTGTGCCTGCACCTGAAGAAGACCCTTACCGGGTCGAAACGTTGTGTTTGTGGCACACAGTTTTGGTTTGTTTGTTTGTTTGTTTTTTTATTTTTTGTAGATAGTTCATAAAAAATAAAAATAAAAAAATAAAAATATATAAAAAAAAAAAAAAAATATTTATAGAGACCTACTATGATGGATGGTGGGTGGACGCTGGTGGAGAGGAGAAGGCGCCGGCGTCCCCGCCCACTCAGTTGGGACAGGGGGGATGGACGGTCCCGGGACGGGATGGAGCGTGCACCATCCTTCTTCCCTCGTGGAAGGGGGAATCAGTTCCCTCCCCCTAACCTTTACAAATATACCTAACCCTAACCTCTCACTAAACTTAACCTACCTAGTCTATACCTAAACCTAACCTTCCCCTAAACCTAACCTCCCACCCCTCACCTTAAATTTCCTCCCAGTTATAGCCACTCCCAACCCTTCCCTAAACTTAACCAACCCCAAAACAACCACCTAAACCTAACCGTTCCTAACCCTAGCCCCCCTGATAGTGAACCTTTTCCTAAACCCCCCCCCCCACCCCCCTCCCTTGCGCGTATAGCATGGAGGACACTAGACCTCCCGTCGAACCCCTCTAAACCTAACAACTAACCAAGTTCTCGGACCTATGCGATAGTTGGGGAATTTGGGAAGGAAAGGGGACCCTTTAGCACGGGTCCTATCCTCCCGAGGACCCCATAAAAGCGTAACGTAGACTTAGCAACAGGATTAGGCCCCCAATTTGTTGCAACATGTAAATGACTGGAGGGTCGGAGGTGAGCCCATGGGCAGACCATAGCCTGACAGTTTCTGAAGCCCAGTCCAGGGAATCGGAGCTGCCATGTGGGCTCACACTATCTCCTAACTCGGTCCACGCATGGTGTTCTTCAGGGCTTTGGCATGTCCAGTAACGTACGAGGGCCAGTGCCTTTTAACTCGAAAACTCACAACTATGCCGCTTGTACTACCGAAATTGGAGATGAAGTTGGTGTGAGATATCGTGTTCCATCTAACCTTAACCTACCTAGTCTATACCTAAACCTAACCTTCCCCTAAACCTAACCTCCCACCCCTCACCTTAAATTTCCTCCCAGTTATAGCCACTCCCAACCCTTCCCTAAACTTAACCAACCCCAAAACAACCACCTAAACCTAACCGTTCCTAACCCTAGCCCCCCTGATAGTGAACCTTTTCCTAAAACCCCCCCCCCCAACCCCCCTCCCTTGCGCGTATAGCATGGAGGACACTAGACCTCCCGTCGAACCCCTCTAAACCTAACAACTAACCAAGTTCTCGGACCTATGCGATAGTTGGGGAATTTGGGAAGGAAAGGGGACCCTTTAGCACGGGTCCTATCCTCCCGAGGACCCCACAAAAGCGTAACGTAGACTTAGCAACAGGATTAGGCCCCCAATTTGTTGCAACATGTAAGTGACTGGAGGGTAGGGGGTGAGCCCATGGGCCGACCATAGCCTGACAGTTTCTGAAGCCCAGTCCAGGGAATCGGAGCTGCCATGTGGGCTCACACTATCTCCTTAACTCGGTCCACGCATGGTGTTCTTCAGGGCTTTGGCATGTCCAGTAACGTACGAGGGCCAGTGCCTTTTAACTCGAAAACTCACAACTATGCCGCTTGTACTACCGAAATTGGAGATGAAGTTGGTGTGAGATATCGTGTTCCATCTAACCCTAACCTAACCCTATCCACCACAAAGGCATTATAGACAGAGCCATCACCACTAACTCCCCACCAAGCGGGATGCTCAGACAGGTCAAAAGACTGACAACCTTTATTAAACCTTCGTCGCCCACCGACCAATTTTACGCGAACATGTCTCGAAACACGACTCAGTGGATGCAAAATAGCATGACGCTATTGCAGGACCACTATGTGGAAGTGATCACCGGCCTCAGCAATTTGACAGAGAACGGGGCCGCTCTGGAGGTGGCCATGAACTGGGCCCATAAGCGCTATGGCCCCAAATTGAACCCGGAAACAGAACGCATGGTTGAAATTTTATTGTCTGATTCACCTGAATGTACTCACGTTTCCGACTCCTCTCCAGAGCCTACCAACGACACAGGGGAGGAGGAGGAGCTGGCGCTGGGGGATGAGGAGCGGTTCCCCAAACTACAGAAGTCTGCGGCCTCCTACAAAAGGTCTCTGTACCTGAGCCCGAGGCCCGCCCTGTCGGAGTTGACCTCCGACGGAGCGGCCGAGCCCGTAGCCGGGCCGAGTGCCCAGGTACGACCCCCTGGAGGCAGGGATATTGACCCCTCCAGGGAGACCCAGGCTCCTAGTCCGGAGCCCCCCGTGGGCCACAATCCTGGGCCACGGGACCAGACACCAGACCTGGACCGGCGGCGGGCTGGCCACATTGCGAGCCGCCCGCCGGCCGCCTCATCCAAAACCAGCGGAGCAGAAACGCAGCAGTCAGGGCGGGGGGCCGCCTCCTCCTCCTCCTCCGCCTTCCACCTCATCACAGTTAATCACAGACTTTTTTGTTACAGCTCCTTCTTCCTCTACCTCTCCCTCCTTGGTTCCTCCCCCCTCACTCCCTCCTCCGTCTTCTCATTCATCACCCCGCAGGGGTCCACGCACGTCCAACCAGGCAGGGGCGCCTCCCCGTGGGCCTTCGCCCGCGCCGCCGCCGGATCACCAGCCGCCTCCAGCGGGGGACCGGTCGGAGGTGCGGGCGCGGGCTCACGGGGAGCCGCAGAACAGGCAGCTCCCCCAGAGGCAGGACAGGGTAGCACAGGACACACCCAGGCCCACACCCACATCCACCCCTACTAACCCATCTAAATCCCGTTTGTCTCTAGGCGGCGCCCGGGCTGCCCGGCTTGCCCTCCAGGCCACCCAACGCACACCATCGCAACCGCGGGAGGCGGGGAAGCAATCCCCAAATATGATGCTGGGGCACGGCACAGCCACCGCCATGGCCAACAGGCCACAAATGGCTGCCAATGCCGCCCCGACTGAAGCCTCCACAAACATTTCCGCGGGTGGCCGGGGGGTGGCCGGGGGCTCGGGGGCCCCTGGAGCAGACGGCGCAGACCACACGGCGGACGAGAGTCTTTGCGCCCCAGTATACCACAAAGCCAGAGCGAGCAGGAAACTGCAGGACTGGTATTTTCAGGGCCACAAACCTATCTGGTTTATAGGAGATTCCAACCTCAACCGCATCCCGCCACAGAGACATCACACTGATATCCAAATAGATAGCTACCCGGGGGCCAATTTCTACCACTTTCTCAAAGTCTGTGAAAAAACACCGGTCCATCCACACACCAAGGTTCTGGTCCTCTCGGTGGGCATCAACAACCGAGACCAGGACCCCAACAAGACCTCTATAAAACAGCTGCGGGCGCTATACAGGGCGGCTCAGACCACGTTCCCTAACGCCACCATTTTCTTTCCTTGTTTAAATTTTTCTTTATCCTTAGAGGAAGACCAGCAGGCGAACCTACGCGAGATCAATGACCACATCCTGGCACACTTGCCCCATCTAACCGCGCTTCCTTCTAGCAGGTTCCACACGGAGAAGGACTTGATACATTGGACGAGGGAGACGGCGGAGCAGATGTTCGCCCACTGGTGCGCCCTCCTAAATTTATGAGCAATCTTACACCCAGACAGGTACCCGGGGTAGAGAGTCCGGCGTCCCGGGCCGGCCCCGGGGCGGGGACCCGCCACCCGTCGGTCGGGGCGGGATCGGGGGGAGCGCCCGGGAGTCCTTCCCGTTCGCCTCCTCCGCCCGCCGCGCCGGCGGGGTCGGTGGCGCCGCCGCCTCGGGGCCCGGGCCGGGGGCCGGACCTCTCCTGGGGATCCAAGAGCAATGTGCTTAATTTGTCCACACTTTTTCAGCCCACGCAGGCGCAGGTGGACCTCCTGGAGAGGGGGCTCACGTTTGTTCCCCAACCGGACAGTTTCGACCGGGAGGGGCTTCAGAGGGACCTCCATAAATACCACAGGCGTATTAAACTCATTGATCACTTCCAAAATAATCAGGTCGACCACATCCCATTCACACTCCCCTCCACCTGGGAACCGGAGTGGTCGACTTTAAGCAGACCGGTCCGCGACCTCATCCGCAGGGACAGGGAGATCCTGCGGTTTTACACCGAGGACGCGGACCGCACAGGTAGCCTCACTGCTGCAGAGAAACAGGCACTCACCGACTTACTCAACCACCCACACATAATAATTAAACCGGCAGATAAAGGATCTAAGATTGTCATTTCAGATAAACAGCAATATGCATTAGAGGCCCATCGTCAACTTCAAAACACAAAATATTACAAACACATAGCTAATAGCATCCACATCCACACACAGCACCGCATTAGAGAATTGGTCCACTCCCTACACCGTCACAAATACATTACAGCCAAGCAGCGAGACTACCTGTGCGGTCCTGACGACCCGCGGCCGAGGAGATTTTACCTCCTACCCAAAATCCACAAAGAACCAGATACATGGACGGTCCCCTCCGAGGTCCCCCCCGGCCGACCCATAGTCTCAGATTGCAACAGTAGCACCTACAATATTTCTCAGTACATAGACCACTATCTGGGCCCCCTCTCCACGAGGCACCCGAGTTATTTAAAGGACACGTATCATTTTTTGGAGACCATTCGGCCCATGACGGTGCCCTCCCACGCTCAGTTGTTCACAATAGATATTGACAGTTTATACACAAACATCAACACCGCCATGGGATTGCAGGCGGTACGCACACTGTTCAACAGGTATCCGGACCCGCGGAGGCCCGACGAGGAGCTGCTCTAGCTGTTAGAAATCTGCCTGACGAACAATGATTTTCTGTTTGATGATAAATGGTACTTACAGGTGGAGGGCACCGCCATGGGCCATAGGTATGCCCCATCATACGCAAACATTTACATGAGCGAGTGGGAGCGAGAGGCCCTGGCTCGGTGTCCGCTGAAACCCTCCTTCTACCTGAGATTTTTGGACGACATCATTGGCGCCTGGCCGCACGGGCCGGACACTTTCGGGGAGTTCGTCGACATTTTACATAATCATCACCCATCCATTAAAATCAAACACTCCATTCACCCCCTACAGGTTAATTTTCTGGACACCACAATTACACTCACACCGGTCGACGACTCCTCGAAAAGGCTCACGGCCAAGGTTTTCTTCAAGCCGACTGACACCCACGCGCTCCTACACAAGGCGAGTTACCATCCGACACATACATTTCGGGGCATCGTAAAGTCGCAGATTTTGCGCTTTCACCGTATCTGTACGTACGCAGAGGATGCCGAGGAGGCCACCTCCGTCCTCTTTCGTAGCCTTAGGCAGCGCCACTACTCCAAGCGTTTTCTCAGGAAGGTGAAGGCGGACACGCTGGCGGCCCTCGCTCCCGCTCGCCCATCACCCACCGCAGGTTTGGACGGATTGGCTGCTCAGGGGGCGCACCGGTGGGCGGACGACGGGGGACCCCCCGACCCCGAGGCCGCTCCCGCGGCTCCTCCAAGGCTCCTCCCACTCGTCACCACCTTCTCTCACAAGTACAATAGGTTTCACAAACTTATCATGGGCAGCTTTGAAGTAGCCCGAACTCAATCACCCACATTAGAACAATATAGAGTAATATCGGCCCTCAGGAAGAACCCCAGCTTGAGGGACACCCTGGTCAGGGCTACATTTTCACGCAGTGGGGTGGCCTTGGAGGAGCACCGGGACAGGCTGAGGGCGAGGAGGCTCCTCACAAACCCGCACAGCGGACGCAGCGCGCCGGTCGCGGGCCTCTTCAGCCTGGCCACGGCCAACATTGTTTATTGTATCTGTTGTGAATTGTGTCAGATGCTATACATTGGCGAGACGGGTAAACCGCTCAGGGTTCGCCTGAAACAACACCTTAACAGGGTCCGGAGAGCAAATTTCAACTCGCGCCTGGCACTACACTTTAAACTACATGGGGCACAAAATTTAACCATCCAGGGCCTGGAGGCTAACCCGGGCTGGACCGGCGGGCAAAGAAGGAGGGCAGAGAGGGCCTGGATAAATAGGCTCGGTACCTTGGCCCCTGAGGGCCTGAATGAGGCAGGCCTCAGATGGTAACAGACAGGACAGACAATTTACAGACAGCAGTAGACATATATATATATTTTTTGTACTGGTGGGACTTCCAGGGGAGACCCTCCCCAGCGTCTCGGGACGGGGACTGCCCTCCCCGTCACCTCCCCTTAATAATGTTGTGTTTGTATTTTTGTGTAGGTGGACAACCTCTTTATATATATATATGTGTGTGTGGTTGTGTGCAGAGGGGCTCCCTTTACCTTTGTCATCCAAAAAAAAAAAAAAAAAAAAAAAATTAAATATAGATAAATAACTTTATAAATAAAGTTTAAAGAATAGTATAATTTTCAAATTTATAAAAATTAATATAATTAATTTTTTATAATCCTTTTTTAATTTGGAGCCATCCTTAACTGTGTGTGTCTTGCATGGGGGGAACGGAGTGGGCATACCTGGTCCACCTCTCTATTTGATTCAAAAATAATATATAAAGTAAATAAAATATTTGTTGAAACACTACTACCTAGCTGTGATTCTGTACAGCAACTCCCATGTTGGGGGATTTGATGATGATTGTTTATTAGAGGATTATTCCTCTGGTTTGTTTTGTTTGCAGTGTTTATTTTGTGTGACTATGGCACTTATTCAATACAGCACTTATTTGCTGTGCAGGTTTCCAGCTGGGTAAGATGTGGCCCCCTGGAGTACGATGGCAGGATTTCCGCTTGGAGTTCCCATACTCCTAATTTATAGCACTTGTGTGATTTTCGTTCTCTCGTTTGTGTGTTTTATTTTTGAGATCCTACATATATACAGCACTTATGGTAACCTGCCATGGTCTCTGGGGGACCCACGACTTTAGAATTGATTATTGGATTTATGTACATGATAGGTATTTGTTGAACATTTGGATGTAGGTGGACTCCGATGGCATGTGGGGTTGGTGGGGGAGCTCCACTCGCTCCTCAAGTGGCGGACCTGTGTAGGCCCACACGGGCACTTGGAAGCAGAGCACGCTCCTTCCTCTCCTTCCGATCTCCCCAAAACCCCCCCCCTTCCCCTTTTATTTCCTAACCCTAACCCTTTTATTTTCCCTAACCTTAACCTCCCTTTAATTTTACTTCTAAACCTAACCCTCCTTGGTTAACCCTAACCTTAACCTCCCCCATCTTCCTTTCTAACCCTAACCTTATTTACCCCTTTCCTTTATATCCTTCTTTTTATCTATCCCCTTTTATTTCCCTTCTAACCCTAACCCTTTTGATTAATCCTAACCCTAACCCCCTCCCTTTTTCTTTTTGTCTAACCCTAACCTTAATTTACCCTATTCCCTTTTATAACTAATTTTCTAACCCTAACCTCCCTTTTATTATTTTCTAATCCCTAACCTCTATTTACCCTAACCCTAACCCCCCTAAATTTTTTTTTCCCTCCTGTTCTTTTTCCTTTTTGTCTTTCTTTCCTTCTACCCTTTTATTAATTAACCCTAAACATTTTTTTCTTGGAGAGATGGTAGGAGATGTGCAGCTCTCTGCTGAAATACAAAATATTTACAAACAATATCTAAAAAAGGAAAAAGAGAACATGTGGACATCTGTTCTTCCCTGTTGCCCGAGCAAAGAAGCCCTGTTAGGGATACTAAGTATTATTATGCTCTTTACCTAACCCTAACCCTAACCCCCTAACCCTAACCCTGACCCTGACCCTGACCCTAACCTACTAACCCTACTAATCCTAACCCTAAGGTGGCATAGCCCTAGGCCTTGCTGCCCTCCGGTGGACAAGCTTGGGAAAACACCCAAGTCCAGCCCTAGGGCTGACTGCCCTCTGGTGGCAGAACCCTAAGGGACATGGCCCAAGGCTTACTGCCCTCCGGTGGACAAACTTGGTAAAACACCCAACCAAAATATAGCAAAATTTAAGTGTCATGCAAAAAAAAAAAAAAACGTTACTTCAAAAGGGGGTCCATTCAACTCCAAATGGTCCGAAACATGCTCCTAACCACTTTCTGGAAGGTCGATTTGGGCTCTGACACTTTGGAAAATTTCAGCCCCAGACCGGACCTCATTTATTTTGAATGGGTGGCGTTTTTCGCCCATATCTCCCGAACGGAAGGTCGTAGAGACTCGGGGATAAGCTCCGCCTGCCATAATTCGGCCACCAGCTTTCCAACGGTGCAATCCCCCGTCTCTCTCGGGAACTTACCGTTCCCGAGATACAAAAGTTTTAATGTTTTTTTCCAAGTCCCGCCCACTTCCCGACATCACAGACGGTCAAGCTTGGGCTCGTTGGAAAGGTCTTGGTCGACTTTGGGGGGGTAGGACTTGGTTTCGAGTCTCTAAGTCCTTCCTATCAAGAGCTATTCCAAAAAGGGCCATCCTCAAAAGGGGCGATCGTGGCTATTACCCCTGTTCCCTTGTAATATGAAGTCCTAACGTGATATAGATTATGATGCTCTAGCATACTCAAGAGCAACTCTATGTTACTCTTAGATCCCATGTTGATCGCCATTTACGGATCAAACGACGCTTCGGTCGCAGTCTTTGAAATAACTTCACTGACAATAAATAGAAAAGATGACTCCGCTCAGGCGACACATCGTTTTTTCCGATCAGGCTTCGGTGGAGCTTTTTGAATGCCTAGTGATAGCCGGGTCTCCCGCTATAGGTCTGTTGAACGAGATTCATCTACGCGACAAGGCTGTTCTGAAAGACAGTCTGACTGTGTTGCGTGACATGTGGCACAGGGTAGACTCTATGTTTGTACCGAGAGAAGACCTCGAGAATCTCCACGGAATGGAAAAAAATAGCACATCCAGCGAGTTGGGTATACCAGAAGCTATACTGGGAAACAACAATAAACTCGCACGCTACTACGTGTACCTCCTGTTCAGATACGTCATGAGTTGGAGTTTCACAAACGATATGGCCGTGAACACAGAACATTCATTGTCTATTTTTCAACGACTGACTGCGAAATCTAAACTGAAAACAGTCAAACCTCTTCGTGACATTCCCATAGGGTGGTTGCAAGCCACCGCTGGAAGCTCTTTTCCTTCTGCGCCGCCGGACATCACCTTCGACCAACCATCGTTTGGACCGGGGACTCAACAGTATAAACAGGCAGCCATGTGGACCGCTGCTCCTCAAGTCAACCCCGAAGAATATAATGATTTATACCCAATAAAACAGCTTCATGGTCTTTCTGTTTCATCTCCAAAGTACGCTGGCTATAACAAAATGTCTGGAAATAATGGTTATGGTTCGGAAGATGATTCGTAAGCCGAGACTATAATTATCGACTCCCCACAATGCTAAACCTTAATTTTTTTTGTGTTTTTACAATTTGCTTAATCAAACTGTTGTATTTTTTTTGTTCATAGTTTGACAATTTGCTTAACTCAACAAACTCTTGTTTTTTTTTTTTTATTAAAAAATCCTGTTGGTTTTTTTTAGATTTATGTTGAAAAATTACACTATACTCAAACCTTGTATTTTTTTAAAAAAAAAAAAACTGTTTTTTTGTAGTTATACATTTGACAATACTCAAACCCTTGTAAAATTCTCTGTGCTTTTTAACTACAATAAAAAAAAAATAAACTTACACATCTTCCAATTTTGTTTTTTTTTCAATCACTACAGCACATACACAATTCTGTATCACTTAACCACGTTACTTGTAAGATATTTCTCAACATATGTATTACTTTCACAGGCATACTTTCATACCGATGGTTAGATTTTATAGTCGTCTCTTGAATGGAAAGATCTGAACGGTTACTTGTAGGAGTTAACCAACATACATTTGATCACTTTCACAGGCACATGTCTTTTAAATGAAAAGGTCTGAACTAGCCCAGAGATACGTTCTAAACCTTATATTTTACAGCAATATTCCCAAACTATTTTTAAACAGGAAAGAATAACATGACACAAAGACAACAAAACAAAGGTTTCATTTAAATGAATTTTTTTAATGATCATACAAGTTGGTCATATTGTAAATGAATACACATTATACACTTTGAGTACAAAATTCATGACTATATCGAATATTGGTCACTGCAAAACAGAGCATAACGCTCGGTTGAAGATTTCTACGGTTCACGGTACACAATAAGGTTCATGGTACACAATAAGCACACACAAAATAGGTTGATATATGTTGAGAAAACTTTCCTATGGTACACAATAAGCAAGCAATCCTATCTCTATTATTTTGCACACCACATACACAACGGTTACAACATTGCCATCGAAAGCAAAACCCTCAATTGACAAGTTCTTGTATTCTAATTTACTTCTTGAAATATCTGTCTAATGTATTGGATTGCGGAGGCAACTTTTTTTTCTTCTTGTTACATTTCACAACACAGTCCGCCGTATACTCTTTATCAGAAGGTGGGTTTGTATCGATGAAACCCAAACACAGATTGTCCATCAATTGTATCACATAACTTGTCATGCAAAGCTTAGAGTCTAACGGTCTGACACTTGACATTTTTATTTACATACACACAATGTTGTCTTCTTCTGAATGTTCTGCTTCTTCCTCTGAATGTTCCGCCTCTGAATGTTCCGCCTCTGAATGTTCAGCTTCTTCCTCTGAACGTTCACCTTCAACGACTTCACGGTAACTATCTCGACCTTCTCGATCGTCTCTCTTAGAAGGGGACCTCTCCGCTCGACGGTCGTGCTGCTTGGGCGGAGACCTCTCCGCTCGACGGTCGTGCTGCTTGGGAGGAGACCTCTCCGCTCGACGGTCGTGCTGCTTGGGAGGAGACCTCCAAATTGATGCTGATCGGCTTGCCTTGCGGATTTTTCTGATCGATGACACTTATGAGAGAGTTTGTCGGATGTCGGCGAAAATCTCTCTAAACTCTGCTCAGGTCGTGTAGGAGACACGCTCGTTGACTTTGGAGACTTACTAGTAATCTCGGAGTAAGAAGTCCTTTTACTAGGAGACTCCGCTGAAGACGGATGCAAGCCTTGTTTTTCACCAGATGATTTGTGCTTCTGAGAAGATCGCTGAAGAGATCTATCTGAGTGTCTCTTACGTTGACGGTCTTGTGAGCTGTCTCTTTCGAGCCGATCCTTTTGTTGAGACGGAGACTTCTCTTCGGACCGCCTCCGATCACCCCGATGTGAATTAGATGTGCGATGCTCGTGAGGGTATTCTTTCGATCTTGAGGATTTCACAGTTTCACTCTTTGAGATGGTTTTTTTGACAGCCTTTTTATCGCCCGAAACTCTAACAGTAGCCCTGTCTTGATGGCATTGAGAAGGGGATTGTCTAACTTTAGACTTTGGTCTGTCTACAGTTTCAGTTGGCGTTGGATTGGACTCCGCGAGCAAACACTTCCAATCCGAAGCTGACTTTGCGGAGTGTTCTTCCTCCTCGTCCGATAGCATTTCAACTGGAGTCCTTCGTCTTTTTATAGGCACACAAGACTTTTGATTTTTCAAGCGTCTTTTTTTCTCATTTTTATCGACTCCTGCAGTCGTGTACACAAATTCATCGTCGGAATCGGAATACGTCATCTTCTTCGTAGATTCCTCTCGAGCCGAATACTCACACTCAGACCGTTCTTCCTCTTCTATATCGGAGCAAGCTTCGGGATGGTCTAAACGTTCCTCGATATCCGAGCGTTCCTCTGGATCTTGTTGATCATCGTCGAAGCTGGCTGAATCGTAATCACATTGATCTGATTCTTGCAGCTTTTGTTCTATTTCTTTACACTGAGAGGCCAGCACTTCATCATCTTCATCCGAAGAATTGTCGATATCGCTAGCGTACCCTTCTCGGTCTTCATGAGCAGGCTCTCGAGTCTCAGTTTCTTCCTCCTCCTCCTCTTCCTCATCACTACGCACAACTCTGTAGCGTTTTACTTTAGAACGTTTGATCCTTTTAGCTTGCATCCGAGATCTGTTAGCTCCGATTTCATCTCCAGAGTCATCTGAGTCATCATCAGCTGAAGCCTCGTCAGCCGAGCCCTCCGACGCCTCCGAGGCTTCGGCCGCTGATGCTTCATCGCTTTCGCTTGCATCGTTGATAAAACTGTCACAGTCTTCTTCCCCAGTTTCGTCATCGTAACTGTCAGCTTCCGAGGCTTCATCAGCGATGAATGGGCAGTGGGGTTTCTTATGCTTCATCTCACTTTTGTCAGTTTTGCGCTGCCGTTTATGAGCTCTCTCTTTTGGTTCTCTGTGAATCTTTTCTTTGCCTGGTTTACGGTGAGCATTACCGCCGTGTCTGTCTTTTGTTAGATATTTAATCTTTTCTTTTCCTTTACCATTGCTATACTTTATTGAGCTCACTTGATCGAGCTTGCTCAGCCAGTTGTCGATGCTTGTGACATTGGCGTATTTCAAGAGAGCTCGGCTCAATCTATCGATCGGGTTGTATTTCAGTAACACATTCATCGTTGTCTTGTTGAAAGAGACCCACTCTTGCAGCACACCAGCACTTTTGCGAGATAACAGAGTGTTATCCAAATCCAGCAGAGTACATACAACATTTCTTCTTACGGGCTCTGCATTCAACCAGGGTTCGCTCAGCAATAACACTGACAGGTGTTTAAGCCAGTTGACTGTAGGCGACGTGTCTGGCAAAGCGATCACGGCTCCGAAATCATCTTTACTTTTACCACTCTTCATGCTCTCTCCTTTCTTGGCCTCTTTAGAATAGCTGGTCGAAGGACCTCTCTTTTTACCAGATGAACTGTGATGTTTATGAGAGCCATGCCCCAAGCGCGATTCAGGCGAGCGACCTCGACTTTCGCACGTCAGCTCTTTTGTGGTGCTTTTCGAAGAACTCGACGAAGAATCATCGTCGTCGTCTTCGGGGTCTTTTTTCTTTTTGAAGCGCATTTGGCAGCTCTTGAGTTTTAGGATTATGACCCTGGATTCGGCTGCTATACGATCCAATTGGGGATCTTTCTGGTTTTTGGGCACGCCTTGCAACATAGATTGCCACAGTTTTTGGACTGTGCTCCAACTGTTGGTCCCCTCGACTTTGTTGGTTGACAAATCGAGCGTGTGGCCGTAGTTCTCATAATATTTTTTAGCTGTTTGCAACCACTCTGCGATGTAAACAGTGAACTGAGTACGCACCATTCTGTTGTAAGCTTTGTTCATCTCATCTCTTACAGTTTCATTTGTCGCATACTCATGCCACCTTTTCTCAAAATACTCTACGCGTTTCAAAGGACAGTGTAGCAGTTCGGCAACTGCAAGGGCGTTTGGTATTTTATAGTTCATGAACATGATTCCAGTTTCCACAATCTCAAGGATCAGAGGGTCTGATATAGAAGTCTTCACATGCTGCGGTGTCAGATTGCACCAACCGTTAGGGTTCACGCGCTTGTTGAAAGCACTCAAGGCCGAGGTTTGAACCTCTTGGTACACGTGTTGTCCTTTTAGGAATGTTTTCTGGTTCAATTCGGCCAGTGTTGATTTCCAACAAGAACTTAACATTCCAGTTCCTTTCACGCAAGCCTGTTTTAAGGCTCTGTAGAATCTGTACGTTGTGGATATGTACAGTTTCTCCTTATTTTCCTGCATGTCTCGTAGAACCACAATTGCAGTGAAGTTAGTTTTCTTCCCATCCTGCACTTTGCTGCTTCGTCTGAAGTACACTCCCAATTTTTCATTTTTTTCGTGTTCAAACTGCTCCAGTGAACATATCAAGTGTGACTCGTCGAGCCAGTCTAAACTGGCTACACGTTTCCTCTTCAGAGAGAAGCCACCTAAAGTGCAGCACATGGGTGTTATGTTTTCCATGTGCGAAGCTAGAACTACGTCTTGCTCTTGCAGTTTCATCACCTGACAAGATTCTACTTGCCGAAATGATGGCGTCAAAGATGTTATGTGAGTCGGTATTTCCAAAGCCATGTCCCAAAGTTCGTACTTTTCGCCGATAATCTGCTTTAACAGATTCATACTGTTGTAGTTTGGAACGTGTAAAGCTTGCTGTAAAAAAAACACTTTGCTGCTGGACTCCGCTCCGATGAGACCTACGGCGTAGGTTCCGATCATCGATCGAGTTTGATCGTAGTACGTGAAGTTGGAGCTGTGCGCAAAGTGTGTAACGATCGGGATGATCTTCTTTCCATTTCCCTTCAGATCGCTATTTGGGATGTAATAGCAGGTATAGTTGCCTTCTGTGAGCAAAAGCTGTTTCACTCCTGCCAAATCAGACTCTTTGACTGGTCGTAGTTCATTCTCTCCTTCGAAAAAATCCAATACGTCCATGATGGCACATAGCAGCGAGGGAGAGGGTCTCTGCTTCAGTTCCAAGCCTGCTTTCAAAGTTTTGCCTCTTATCAGTTTTCTTATGTTGTCGCATTTGAATTTTTTCTCCCGTGGGGTGAGGGTTTTTCCGCTGGCAACCATCAGACGCGCAACGTCTGTCATCAGTCCCGTTGTATTTGAGCATTGGAAATCCAAGTGCGTGTTGCGGTCTTCAGTATACCACGGTGGAAAAGATACCACCTTGTATACCCCCTTTCCTTCTGTGTGATTTGTCTTTTCTTCAGCATTATTCCCATCTAACTGTTTTTGAGCCATTTTGTATGAAATTCTTAAAAAGCATTCAGGGCTTAGTTTTAGAAAAAAAAATTATAAGCCATAAATTCTAAATATTGTAAATCTCACTCAATGTATTACAAGCCTATAATCTTTACGATGTGAACCCTGTGCTTGCAGCTTGCAAGATAAGAAAACCCATGCGAAGGCTGGACTTTTAAGCTTATCTGTCACTAAGACCTCCTCCTTTCATTCCCCACTACGATGAAAAAAAAGAGATCCTGTGTGTGTAAAGTGAAGCCTGCCAACGTCTGTGCTATTTATAGGAGTGGTGTAATTTGAGGCGGGTCTTTCTTCACACAAGGGGAAGCTGCACTACTCAGACGGACAGTTTCCTTTGTTAGAGCAAGCTGAGCAACTCAGGCGGACCTTTCCCCATGTTAGGGAGAGATGTAATTCAGACGGACTTCTTCTCTCTGTAAAAAGAGAAAGATGCAACTCGGACGGACTTTTTCTTCATGTTGAAGAAGGGAGGCGCAACTCGGACGGATTTTTTCCTTCACGGTGAGGGAGGAGACGTAACTCGGACGGACTTTTTCTTCATGTTGAAGAGGGGAGGCGCAACTCGGACGGATTTTTTCTTCATGTTGAAGAAGGGAAGCGCAACTCGGACGGATTTTTTCCTTCATGGTGAGGGCGGAGACGTAACTCGGACGGACTTTTTCTTCATGGTGAGGGAGAAGATGTAACTCGGACGGACTTTTTCTTCATGGTGAAGAGGGGAGGCGCAACTCGGACGGACTTTTTCTTCATGGTGAAGAAGGGAAGCGCAACTCGGACGGACTTTTTCTTCATGTTGAAGAAGGGAGACGTAACTCGGACGGACTTTTTCTTAATGGTGAGGGAGAAGATGTAACTCGGACGGACTTTTTCTTCATGTTGAAGAAGGGAGGCGCAACTCGGACGGATTTTTTCCTTCACGGTGAGGGAGGAGACGTAACTCGGACGGACTTTTTCTTCATGTTGAAGAGGGGAGGCGCAACTCGGACGGATTTTTTCTTCATGTTGAAGAAGGGAAGCGCAACTCGGACGGATTTTTTCCTTCATGGTGAGGGCGGAGACGTAACTCGGATGGACTTTTTCTTCATGGTGAGGGAGAAGATGTAACTCGGACGGACTTTTTCTTCATGGTGAAGAGGGGAGGCGCAACTCGGACGGACTTTTTCTTCATGGTGAAGAAGGGAAGCGCAACTCGGACGGACTTTTTCTTCATGTTGAAGAAGGGAGACGTAACTCGGACGGACTTTTTCTTAATGGTGAGGGAGAAGATGTAACTCGGACGGACTTTTTCTTAATGGTGAGGGAGAAGATGTAACTCGGACGGACTTTTTCTTCATGGTGAAGAAGGGAAGCGCAACTCGGACGGACTTTTTCTTCATGGTGAAGAAGGGAGGCGCAACTCGGACGGACTTCTTCTCACTGTAGAAAGAGAAAGGCGCAACTCGGACGGACTTTTTCTTCATGTAGATCAAGCCATTACCCGAGCAAACTTCTTTATTTTATGTCATACAGATGCACTTCACACTGAGGTAATATTTTTGTCATTGGTGTGTTTTTTTTTTCCACACAAATTGTTTTCTAAATAAACAAGATTTTTAAAAAAAAAAAAAAAAAAACACTTTTTTTTTTATGAAAGAAAATAGTATGGGTTTCCCGGCAAAACAGACAGTGTATGTTTTTTTTTTTTTTTTCAAGGAGGAGTGTGTTTCTGAAAGAAACATGTTTTTTTTATACCAAAGGAAAATGATTTCTCTAAAGGGGAATCTGTTTGTGAAAAAAGACCTTTACTCTCAGAAGACACCCATTTTCTGCCTAATTACAAACAACGTTTTTGTAAGATAGAAAACATTTATTTTTCCTGAAGGATTTTTTTTTTTTTTTTTTATAGAAAAAAAGTGTGGGATTTTTCTGAAGGGAAAAAGTGTGGGATTTTTCTGAAGGAACAGAAAGTGACAACTCTTTTTCTGAAAAGAAGAACCTTTATTGTAAATGTTTGCAATTGCAGGGAGTGAAATAAAAAGTCTAATGCTAATACATATGCACATGTATCTTTCATTTCAATTTCAGAGAATAAAATACATGGAAATAGAACAAATCATCCGAAGGTTTATTTAATCTACATCATTTATGTCAAACGCAATCTTCCCACCGGTTGAAGTACGTTCTGTATCGACAGCAACATTTTGCATTTGGTTTACATTTTCTCCTCCTTACTAGTAACATTAAGCCTTGCAGGTATCACCAGAGGGTCGTTTGTTTGACAGCATATCCTACAAGGCCGCTGCTCCTTTTTAAATCTTGTGTATACAGAATGTCCCAGTTTGTATAGGAAAAGGGGTTCGTTATCTTCAGGCCACTCGTCGTAAATCTCAAGATCAAGCGGAGTTCAAGATCAAGTATAGAACCTATCATGAGCAGAGCGCATTCATCAGTTGATATGTTCACACTTGAAGGTGGTTCTAATACACTATGCCCCGTATGACAATATACATGTGTTCGTCTGTTGTAGAACTGGGCAATTGTGTCTCTCCACGATCACGCTGTGTACTTCGGAAAGAATGTATCCAGTACAAATCGGCCCATGTGTCTACAACATGCTTGTTGCGTGATCCCGTATTAGGTGTCGTGACAGGGTTACACTCAGCCATGTTGTTCAATATTCAAGTTGACGTGTTAAGTTATGATCTTGTGTTATCTTAAATGAATGAAACACAATTAGACACACTCGTTTCCACATTAACTTCACTCTGATAACAACTGCTTGCACCACACTCACTTCCCAAGGCTTAATTTCGCCGAAGAGCAAACAATCCATTCAGGTGCTTTCCATCTGCTGATATTCTTTTTTTTTATTGGTCAAAATATACATAGATAATCGAATCCAAATTTGTACGTATAAAAAAAAATATTGTCAGTTGCTCACAGCATTCTATTGGCTTTCATAATCACTGCTGAGGTTATAGGCTGTAAGGCCCTTTTTATATTAGACAATTTGTGTAACAGCAGGCTGTAAGGTCCGATCTCAGGCATAATCTCTTTTTGCTGAGGTTTCGGGAGGTCCCAGAATGTGTCCAAATCCATAGCATAATTGTTAAATCGATGGGCGTAAGAGCCTATCTTCCACCCCTTGAACAAACTTGGAAGCTCATCTAAATTCTTGTTCAGAGCTACTATTTTCCCAACTAATGTTCGAATCTCATTCGAAGTTGCACCTTTCATGATACCTGTCAATGTGTCTTTTACAGTATCCGGTGTCATACTGCGAATACGTTCAACTGTCAGATCGCTCGCCGAGATGTTGACAATTGTCTTTTCTCGCACACCCCATCGTCTCAGAAGATCTTCTAAACTGACTCTAGTGTTTTCGGCGTGAGAAATCTCATTGAACAAATCGATTCTCCACTGTGGAAAACGTACAGCTTGCATATCACGATTCATCGCTTTGACTCTTCTGTTTAAATGCAAGTTTTATAAGATTTCACACCATTGTTATTGGTGGTTGAAACACCTTTTAGTTTAATACTATAACAGAGGTTGATTTTTCTCCATCATTAAGCCTGTCTGCAAATACTGTCTTACTGAAGCGTAACATCAAAAACAAATAAAAGGAAAGTCTAAAAAGCTGTTTACTGTGACATAAGAGATGTGCTTACATGTTTGCTTAAAGTAGGTTTTATTTTTATGAATTCCACTAGAGGCGGACCTTCTAATATGTCAACAGAGCTTGTGTAAGTTAGGCAGAGAAAGCTGTGTAACTCAGGCTGGCTTTTCTAGTGAAGCCAGAGCTCCTGCTACTCAGACGGACTTGTAATAACTAAACACACGAGCACACAAGCACACTAGCACACAGGCACACACGCACACACACAGGCACACACACAGGCACACACACACAAAACATCCTTTGTTCCAGGAACTCTAAGCATGTGCTATTGGTCAACTCTAGTGTTACGTAACTCCTCACTCCACTCTATAAAAGGCAACATTGCTTGGCTGTGAGCTTTCACTCTCAGTCAGACTGTTTTGTGAGCACTGCTGCAAATACTGCTTGTGGTAGATAAAGAAAGCCATATTTCTAACAAAACAAATCCAAGCAGCAGATATGACTCTACATTTCTATCTATATTTCACAGCTTTATGTTTTCACTACAGCTATTCTTTGCCACAAGAGTCTCACACAATCATTGGTGTTATGGGCTCAAGACTGCAACTGCCTGGTGTTTTAAACTCCTCAAGCGTCTTTTTGAAAGATGACATTCTCACAAATGCTGCTGATGACATTTACAAGTTACAGCATACCTCTCAGGGGACGCAGCGTGTTATAATCAGAATGCTAACCTGCACAGACGAAGGGATCTACACCTTAGGAGACAATACCTTTCGTTTGACCGTGGTCCCAACCAGTCATAACGTTTTTTCTTTCACTGAGAAAGCTACCAGACAAGACGCAGCTCTCATCATTAACCCACTATCTCGGTTGTCACGAGTTTGGAAATTTGAAGTGAGTCCAGTCTCGAGTGAATCAAAGTTGGTGGAAATTTGGAACAACACTATGAGCACGAGAGAAGGCCCAAACTTCTGCTGCTTCATGGTGAAAACCGGCACAACGCTTGAAGGGACTGCTGGAAGAAAAAACACGTATTATATGTACGAGATCCAAGGTCAAGCTGGTGACTCTTGTTCAACAGTCAGACGGTCCGCTGGAGACGTGTCTAACCCTGATCTGGTCACCCTTGAACCCGTCAAGACCGTTATCGACTTAGAAGACACGAGTGACAGTACGTATGATGATAATAATATACTGCAAACTTTGACAATTTAGATAGAAATGTACATTTACCCGGTCTGTCTCTTTATTTTTCAGTCACACGAGACATCAAGAATCTACTAGATGACCTTGAGACATCCTGGACGTCTGGAAGTTGCAGCAGTTCCATACAAAACGCATATTTGAAAGGCTCTATTGTAATCGCACTGTTGGTGCTTTTGTTCTGATAAATGTATAAAACTTTTCTTTGAATAAGCGACTTTGATTATATCGCATGATTGTGATGTGAAATGTTAGGTTTTTTAATTTGTTATAATGTCTGAGCATTAAAGCAGTAACACAACTTTTCTCTCTCTATATATAAAACTGTTACCCAAATCATAAATCAGAGTGTTAGTGTTTTTTTTTTTAATTTGAAATACATCATGATTGTCTGAGCATCACAAACAGTAACTCTTTTAATAAATCAGCATATATAAAACAGTTGTCCAAGTCACATCGTGTAGAACATTCAATCTGGTCATTTTGCATGAGTAAAGTGTTCACAACTCTTCTTCACAATCAAGATTTCTGCAAATAAGACTGTTCATGTCGATGGTTTCCTTTTTAGATGCAAGCTTTTGCCAACAAAGGTTGTCTAAAAGCTTATCTGCAGAAGGTCTAGCACGAGGGTCAAATTGCAACATGTCAAACACAACTCTGCTGACAATTTCATTTTTACACACTCTAGGCATCAATGTCTTTCTGTTTATGTTAAGATCATCTCCTCCGGGTGCCATCACGGAATAGATAATCTTGAGGATTTCTTGTTCGGTTCGCCTTAAGTTACACCCTTTCGTTTTGTTATAAAAGACAGTAGTGCCTTCCATTGCATCCACTATAATAACTCCCAAGCTCCACACGTCTATCGCGCTCGTGTAATATTCACCCTTGTAGTATCTGGATCCTTGGAATAACTCCGGCGCTCTGTGTGTGCACGTGACAACTCCTTCGCTCATTTTGTCCAAAGAACATCTTGAAAGGCCAAAGTCGCAGACCTTAACAGTCATATCATCAGAAAGCAGAATATTCCTCGGTGTTAGGTCGCGATGCACTATCCCAAGCAGGTGCATGTATTGCAAGGCATTTGCAATTTGCAACGACATGCGTGCAATGAAACTCAGAGGTGTATTCTCCGGGTCACGGCAGAAGATCACATCTCCCAATGTGCAGCTCATTAAAGGCATGATCGCAGCCACTTTTTCATCGTGCACACTGACATCTTGCAATTCTATTATGTTGTCATGACCTTTCAACATATGAAAAATAGACATCTCTCTTATAGTCGACTCTCGAAAGTCGTCAAACACCTTCATGGCATACAGGTCGTCAGAATCTATCTTTTTACATCTATACACAGAGCCGTAAGCTCCCTGTCCTATCAAACCTTTTGTAATGTACATAATAGCTTCACAGCTACTTTTCTGATGAGACTTTAAAGTAAATGCGGCGATGATATCTCAACAACTGCTTT